>NW_027208946.1:0-39705 GCF_027789765.1 Dendropsophus ebraccatus
AATGGATAAGGCAAGACATATTAAGAATATTGAATATAAAGGGAACAAAATTCAACTCTTTACAGATTTATCGATGCTCACTCTGAGACAAAGAGCGACTCTCAAGCCCTTAACACTTAAATTACAAGATATGAACCTACAATATAAATGGGGCTTCCCGTTTTCTATCTCGGTCAAACACCCAGGAGGGCTTGCCGTATTAAGAGACCCCGTTGATCTACCTGGATTCCTAAAAACTCTGAACTTAAGCGAGCTATACTTGCCGGAATGGTGCGATCTCCATCGTACGATGATCTTGCCTCCTCCGACATATATCTCACAAGCTCGTCCAAGATCTTCAATAAGTCTAGAGAAGCGTACTCTTACCCTTGATCCACTTCCGCAAAGGCAAAAGAAGACTGGTTGAGACAATCATTTCTATATAACTTAATATGATGGTTTATAGTTATTTATCATACTTTTTTCTTGAGTAGCTTTGTTTTAATTGTTATCTCTTCACATAAGAAGTTCGTGTAGTTGATAATTAATAATGGTTTATTAGTACTTCTCTCTATAGAACCAAGATGAGTGTTTTGATTACTATTTATCTTTTTTTTTTTTTTTTTTTTTCTCTGAACACTTTATGAAACTCCTTCTAGATGACTTATATATTTATGTAGCAGTTGCCCTTGATAGTTAAATTAAGCTACAGAAACTCATTTATAGGATATTAATATGCTTTAAAAGGCCTTGACAGTTTATTTGACAGTTTATTTTACAGTTTCCTCTGGTGCTCCAGTCCGCACACCCAGTAGGTATTCTTGTAGACCGAGAGTAGGTGACACGGTCACATTTAGACCCGTGGCGTACATAGTACGCTTTTTTTGTTATTTATATATATATATATATATATATATATATATCAGGTTTTTTTTTTTGTTTGTTTGTTCTTTCCCTCTTGTTTTACCTGTCTTTTTTTGTTCACAGTTTGTCCCTCTTTGTGTGCAGCCTCAAAGTCTTATTCTTGATACCTCCGAGATACCTCACTTTGGATTTTAGCTCTCTACAACCGACCTCTTATATATCGTCGTTAGTAAGTAATTCAAATATACACAATGACAGATGTTACTTTCTGCTCACTAAATGTAAATGGCTTTAATATCGCAGAAAAAAGATCAAATGTTCTCCACTCTCTTCACAAACAAAAAGCAAAGATAGTCCTGCTTCAGGAAACACATTTTCAAACAGGGAAAACTCCAGAATTATCTAATAATAGATACTATACCAAATGGATACATGCAACCACCTCACTATAAAAAAACAAAAGGCGTCTCTATAGGGTTTCCATAAAACTCTACCTACTAAAATAATAGATTCTAAAATAGATATAGATGGCAGATTTATTTTCCTAAATTGTTCTTCTCGGAAACGATATCATTACGATTGCCAGCATTTATGCACCGAACCTGGATCAAATTACATTCTTACAAACATACTTCAAGACCTTCATATATTTGCTAAGGGACAAATTATTCTGGGAGGGGGACTTCAACATACCATTAAATCCTTTTTTAGATACCTCTTCAGGGAAAACAAAAATGCTTATAAGAAAATTAGAGTGCTCCAAAAAATTCTAAGAGACCTAATGCTGTTTGACACATGGAGAGTGATAAATCCTACAACAAAGGACTATTCCTTTTATTCAGCCCCTACAAATACTTATAGCAGAATAGATTTTATTCTTTCGTCCCATTCAACACTAAATTTTCTTAGAGACTCTTACATAGGGAATTCGATTTTTTCTGACCATGCCCCTATTTTCTCATCGTTACCTTTCTTCCAAAAACAAAAGGCAGTTATAACTGGAAACTAAATGAGTCACTTTTAGACGATATAACGTGCATAACAGCATTAAATAACACCTTTGAAACATTTATATACACACATAAAGACGACACTACATCTGCTCCAATAAAATGGGAAGCCTTGAAAGCTACCACCAGGGGCACTCTTATTTCACAGGGAGCAAAAATTAAAAGAGAAAATTCAAAATTATTATCAGAATTATTCTCAAGAGTTCATGAATTGGAGACTACACATAAAAAATCTAGATTGGAAAGCACTTTGAAAGATCTCAATGAAACAAGATGTAGAATTAAAGAATTGCTACATAAGAAATATAAAAAAGTAATACAAGTTTGTGGTAAAAATTTTACCTATGGTGTAACAAACCGGGCAAATTCTGGCAAACGCATTAAAAAATAAAAAGACCTCTACCATCATTCCTTCCATAAAAACATCACAAGGCCTATCTCACAACACAGAAGTAATTGCAAAGACATTTTGCGACTATTATAAAAATTTGTATCAATTACCACATCCTAGTCAATCAATGTCACCTCCTTCACCTTCTTTAACTTTATCACAATATATAGAGAAAACGAAGCTCCCAACTATCTCTAAAGATGCAAGTGCCCGACTGGAAGAAGATTTCACGATCACAGAAGTAAAAGAGGTGATAAAAAATCTTCCTCCAGGAAAAAGTCCCGGCCCAGACGGCTTTACTTCCAAGTTTTATAAGCAGTTTTCAGAGCATATTTCATCTTTCTTAGTAGAAGCATTTAACCATATCTCAAATAACCATCAATTCCCTCCGTCCTTCCTAGATGCGTTTATAACAGTTATCCCCAAGGAAGGGAAAGACCACAATTTATGTGGCAATTACAGGCCCATCTCCCTCCTTAACATAGATACAAAAATTTTCTCCAAATTAATTGCAAAGAGATTGGCCCCCCTCCTTGAGTCTCTAATCAACCCGGATCAGGTTGGATTTATTAACCGAAGAGAAGCAAAAGATAACACCTTAAGAGCTTTTGCACTAGCTAACTTTGCACATAACGCTAGATTAAGATCCGTATTTTTAGCATTAGACGCTGAAAAAGCGTTCGACCGGGTTGATTGGAGATTCATGGAGGCAACCCTTGCGCAAATAGGTTTAGGTCCAAAAATTTTAGGAAAAATTATGTCACTATATAATTACCCCAAAGCAAGGATTAAAATTAATGGTACCCTTTCAGACAAAGTCACTATCAGCAATGGCACAAGACAAGGGTGTCCGCTTTCACCTTTGCTCTACGTATTATGTATGGAGCACCTGTTAACATCTATCAGAAATAATCCAAATATTAAAGGCATCCAAATAGGAAATAAACACCATATCTGCTCTGCCTATGCAGATGATTTATTACTTTTTATCACAACCCCTCATACCTCTCTCCCGTCATTACTAACGACAATTAATGAATTTGCATATTTTAGCAATTACAAATTAAATCTAAATAAATGTGAAGCTCTTTGCATAGGCTTATCAGAAGATGATAAAATCATTCTCACAAAAAATTTTCCATTTCAGTGGAAGACAAAATCCTTTAAATATCTAGGGACTCAAGTAGCTATCTCTCAAAAAACAATCATTGAGGAAAATTTTAATCCTCTAATGAAAAGAATCAAGGATGATCTTCTAGCTTGGGGGAAAAAGGAATTCTCATGGCTTGGTAAAATTAATATAATAAAAATGAATGTTTTACCGAGAATTCTTTATCTGTTCCAAGCAATACCAGTGGTTCTTAGCCATACATATTTAATAAGAATGAATGCAATTCTCTCTAAATTTATCTGGTCTAATAAACCGGCACGATTTAGCACAAAGATTCTGTCTAGACCAAAATTGAAAGGAGGCTTAGCTTTCCCAAGCTGCAGACGCTACTATCAAGCTGCAATCTTAAGTAGAATAGTAGACTGTTTCCAAAAAAGAGATACGAAGCTCTGGGTGAGAATGGAGTCAGAGATAACAAATATTGACACAACAGCGATCTTATGGACTCCTCGAAACATTTTAAAAGACATGACATCCCTTACACAATCTCCGATTAGTGCGACTATTGTAGCATTAACTAAAATGCAAGATATTAATGGCTTGTTCTATCCAGATGGCCCCTTGATGCCACTAAGGGATAATCCTAGATTTGTATCTGCGATGCACATAAAAAGGTTTTTAGGAATCCCAAAACATGAAGCTATTACATTCTACTCATTATTTGATAAAAAAGACTTAAAACCTATAGAAGATCTACCCTTTAAAGAAAACAGAGATGCTGATAATTTAGCTGAGAATCAAAATCAATATCTACAATTACAAGCCTTTATCTCAAGACAAAAGGAAAACTTACATCTTACTAGACAACTACTACCATTTGAAAAAATATGTATTAATGATACCTCTTTATCCAATACCATCTCTAAAATCTACTCGTTACTATTAGATAATATAGAAGAGAGTAATTTGGACTATATTACTAAGTGGCAACAAGATTTGAATATAACATTCTCAGATGAAGAAATCCAAAAAGCGTTATATTATACACACAAGACCTCAGTTTCTTGTAATATACAAGAAAAAAATTACAAAGTATTAAGTAGATGGTATTTGGTTCCTACCAAATTAAAATTAATTTATCCGCAGAGAGACGATTCTTGTTGGCGATGTGGCAAACACAGTGGATCATTATTACATGTGTGGTGGACCTGTCCACTCATTCAATCCTTTTGGTCGGAAGTAATAAAGAGAATTAATCAAATCTCAGAATATCAGATTGCGATGAATCCTCAACAGGCGCTCTTATTAATGATACCAGGCCCTCAAAATTTATGTAAAGATTCCATATTAGGTTTTCTATTAACAGCAGCCAAAGCTGTAATTGCAAGGAGGTGGAAAACATCGCAGGTTCCTTCTATAAAGGATTGGGTGGAGGAAATGGATAATTATTACATACTAGAAGAACTTGTCGCAGAAGAAACTTCCAAGAATAAAAAATTTTTTACACGTTGGGCCTCTTGGTCTACTTGGAGGAAAAATTATTCGATATAATCTCCTTAACTTTGGTCTTATTTATCTCATCTAATTTAATAATACAATCACAAGAGGTTGGTCACAGTACAGTTCCTTCTTTCTCGAGGTGTCTCGGAGATCTCAAAACTTATATAATGTGAAATATTAAAATCAATAACAGATAGGAAGTTTTAACCCTCTTTTTCTTTTTTTTTCCGGCATTCATTAGCTGACTTTCATTATTATTGGCTGCACACGTTTTCTTTTTTATTTAATTTTAAATTTCTATAAGGGTTACTTTAGATAGTATCACAGTTAGAAATGAAAAATTTGGTGTGTTATAGTGAAACTTTACTGTTGATACGAATTATATGCTGTATAAAAAAATTATTTATCAATAAAAATTTAAATTAGTTAGAAAATCAATGGCGTCTCTATTCAATTGTGTGGAGCGCATATCAGGTGGATTTTCTCTGCCGGCTTAAGAGATACACGTGAAACTAAAGCCGATCCTGGGTGCCTAGGGTGCCTGTCATCCAATCCGCACTGAATTTCATTTCTAGCACATAGCCAAAAATCGCCCCATTGACTTACATTGGAGTGCAGAAAATGTCATTTTTTCTCGGTCCCTTTAAGAGGTAGGAGTTAAACAAGCTTAGGTCTGCGGTGCCCAGGGGGGACCCCATCCAGCCCGCACTGAGTTTCATTCCTACCACCTTAGGAAAAAAAGTCATTATTTTGAGGCTTAGAAGTCATTTCTGCAATTCCCATAGAAAATCAACGGCGTCTCTAATTCAATTGTGTGGAGCGCATATCAGGTGGGTTTTCTCTGCCGGCTTAAGAGATACACGTGAAACTAAAGCCGATCCTGGGTGCCTAGGGTGCCTGTCATCCAATCCGCACTGAATTTCATTTCTAGCACATAGCCAAAAAATCGCCCCATTGACTTACATTGGAGTGCAGAAAAGGTCATTTTTTCTCGGTCCCTTTAAGAGGTAGGAGTTAAACAAGCTTAGGTCTGCGGTGCCCAGGGGGGACCCCATCCAGCCCACACTGAGTTTCATTCCTACCACCTTAGGAAAAAAAGTCATTATTTTGAGGCTTAGAAGTCATTTCTGCAATTCCCATAGAAAATCAATGGCGTCTCTATTCAATTGTGTGGAGCGCATATCAGGTGGATTTTCTCTGCCGGCCTTAAGAGATACACGTGAAACTAAAGCCGATCCTGGGTGCCTAGGGTGCCTGTCATCCAATCCGCACTGAATTTCATTTCTAGCACATAGCCAAAAAATCGCCCCATTGACTTACATTGGAGTGCAGAAAAGGTCATTTTTTCTCGGTCCCTTTAAGAGGTAGGAGTTAAACAAGCTTAGGTCTGCGGTGCCCAGGGGGGACCCCATCCAGCCCGCACTGAGTTTCATTCCTACCACCTTAGGAAAAAAAGTCATTATTTTGAGGCTTAGAAGTCATTTCTGCAATTCCCATAGAAAATCAACGGCGTCTCTAATTCAATTGTGTGGAGCGCATATCAGGTGGGTTTTCTCTGCCGGCTTAAGAGATACACGTGAAACTAAAGCCGATCCTGGGTGCCTAGGGTGCCTGTCATCCAATCCGCACTGAATTTCATTTCTAGCACATAGCCAAAAATCGCCCCATTGACTTACATTGGAGTGCAGAAAAGGTCATTTTTTCTCGGTCCCTTTAAGAGGTAGGAGTTAAACAAGCTTAGGTCTGCGGTGCCCAGGGGGGACCCCATCCAGCCCAGCACTGAGTTTCATTCCTACCACCTTAGGAAAAAAAGTCATTATTTTGAGGCTTAGAAGTCATTTCTGCAATTCCCATAGAAAATCAATGGCGTCTCTATTCAATTGTGTGGAGCGCATATCAGGTGGATTTTCTCTGCCGGCTTAAGAGATACACGTGAAACTAAAGCCGATCCTGGGTGCCTAGGGTGCCTGTCATCCAATCCGCACTGAATTTCATTTCTAGCACATAGCCAAAAAATCGCCCCATTGACTTACATTGGAGTGCAGAAAAGGTCATTTTTTTCTCGGTCCCTTTAAGAGGTAGGAGTTAAACAAGCTTAGGTCTGCGGTGCCCAGGGGGGACCCCATCCAGCCCACACTGAGTTTCATTCCTACCACCTTAGGAAAAAAAGTCATTATTTTGAGGCTTAGAAGTCATTTCTGCAATTCCCATAGAAAATCAATGGCGTCTCTATTCAATTGTGTGGAGCGCATATCAGGTGGATTTTCTCTGCCGGCTTAAGAGATACACGTGAAACTAAAGCCGATCCTGGGTGCCTAGGGTGCCTGTCATCCAATCCGCACTGAATTTCATTTCTAGCACATAGCCAAAAAATCGCCCCATTGACTTACATTGGAGTGCAGAAAAGGTCATTTTTTCTCGGTCCCTTTAAGAGGTAGGAGTTAAACAAGCTTAGGTCTGCGGTGCCCAGGGGGGACCCCATCCAGCCCGCACTGAGTTTCATTCCTACCACCTTAGGAAAAAAAGTCATTATTTGAGGCTTAGAAGTCATTTCTGCAATTCCCATAGAAAATCAAAGGCGTCTCTATTCAATTGTGTGGAGCGCATATCAGGTGGATTTTCTCTGCCGGCTTAAGAGATACACGTGAAACTAAAGCCGATCCTGGGTGCCTAGGGTGCCTGTCATCCAATCCGCACTGAATTTCATTTCTAGCACATAGCCAAAAAATCGCCCCATTGACTTACATTGGAGTGCAGAAAAGGTCATTTTTTCTCGGTCCCTTTAAGAGGTAGGAGTTAAACAAGCTTAGGTCTGCGGTGCCCAGGGGGGACCCCATCCAGCCCGCACTGAGTTTCATTCCTACCACCTTAGGAAAAAAAGTCATTATTTTGAGGCTTAGAAGTCATTTCTGCAATTCCCATAGAAAATCAACGGCGTCTCTACTTCAATTGTGTGGAGCGCATATCAGGTGGGTTTTCTCTGCCGGCTTAAGAGATACACGTGAAACTAAAGCCGATCCTGGGTGCCTAGGGTGCCTGTCATCCAATCCGCACTGAATTTCATTTCTAGCACATAGCCAAAAAATCGCCCCATTGACTTACATTGGAGTGCAGAAAAGGTCATTTTTTCTCGGTCCCTTTAAGAGGTAGGAGTTTAAACAAGCTTAGGTCTGCGGTGCCCAGGGGGACCCCATCCAGCCCGCACTGAGTTTCATTCCTACCACCTTAGGAAAAAAAGTCATTATTTTGAGGCTTAGAAGTCATTTCTGCAATTCCCATAGAAAATCAACGGCGTCTCTAATTCAATTGTGTGGAGCGCATATCAGGTGGGATTTTCTCTGCCGCCTTAAGAGATACACGTGAAACTAAAGCCGATCCTGGGTGCCTAGGGTGCCTGTCATCCAATCCGCACTGAATTTCATTTCTAGCACATAGCCAAAAAATCGCCCCATTGACTTACATTGGAGTGCAGAAAAGGTCATTTTTTCTCGGTCCCTTTAAGAGGTAGGAGTTAAACAAGCTTAGGTCTGCGGTGCCCAGGGGGGACCCCATCCAGCCCGCACTGAGTTTCATTCCTACCACCTTAGGAAAAAAAGTCATTATTTTGAGGCTTAGAAGTCATTTCTGCAATTCCCATAGAAAATCAATGGCGTCTCTAATTCAATTGTGTGGAGCGCATATCAGGTGGGTTTTCTCTGCCGGCTTAAGAGATACACGTGAAACTAAAGCCGATCCTGGGTGCCTAGGGTGCCTGTCATCCAATCCGCACTGAATTTCATTTCTAGCACATAGCCAAAAATCGCCCCATTGACTTACATTGGAGTGCAGAAAAGGTCATTTTTTCTCGGTCCCTTTAAGAGGTAGGAGTTAAACAAGCTTAGGTCTGCGGTGCCCAGGGGGGGACCCCATCCAGCCCACACTGAGTTTCATTCCTACCACCTTAGGAAAAAAAGTCATTATTTTGAGGCTTAGAAGTCATTTCTGCAATTCCCATAGAAAATCAATGGCGTCTCTATTCAATTGTGTGGAGCGCATATCAGGTGGGATTTTCTCTGCCGGCTTAAGAGATACACGTGAAACTAAAGCCGATCCTGGGTGCCTAGGGTGCCTGTCATCCAATCCGCACTGAATTTCATTTCTAGCACATAGCCAAAAAATCGCCCCATTGACTTACATTGGAGTGCAGAAAAGGTCATTTTTTCTCGGTCCCTTTAAGAGGTAGGAGTTAAACAAGCTTAGGTCTGCGGTGCCCAGGGGGGACCCCATCCAGCCCACACTGAGTTTCATTCCTACCACCTTAGGAAAAAAAGTCATTATTTTGAGGCTTAGAAGTCATTTCTGCAATTCCCATAGAAAATCAATGGCGTCTCTATTCAATTGTGTGGAGCGCATATCAGGTGGATTTTCTCTGCCGGCTTAAGAGATACACGTGAAACTAAGCCGATCCTGGGTGCCTAGGGTGCCTGTCATCCAATCCGCACTGAATTTCATTTCTAGCACATAGCCAAAAAATCGCCCCATTGACTTACATTGGAGTGCAGAAAAGGTCATTTTTTCTCGGTCCCTTTAAGAGGTAGGAGTTAAACAAGCTTAGGTCTGCGGTGCCCAGGGGGGACCCCATCCAGCCCGCACTGAGTTTCATTCCTACCACCTTAGGAAAAAAAGTCATTATTTTGAGGCTTAGAAGTCATTTCTGCAATTCCCATAGAAAATCAACGGCGTCTCTAATTCAATTGTGTGGAGCGCATATCAGGTGGGTTTTCTCTGCCGGCTTAAGAGATACACGTGAAACTAAAGCCGATCCTGGGTGCCTAGGGTGCCTGTCATCCAATCCGCACTGAATTTCATTTCTAGCACATAGCCAAAAAATCGCCCCATTGACTTACATTGGAGTGCAGAAAAGGTCATTTTTTCTCGGTCCCTTTAAGAGGTAGGAGTTAAACAAGCTTAGGTCTGCGGTGCCCAGGGGGGACCCCATCCAGCCCACACTGAGTTTCATTCCTACCACCTTAGGAAAAAAAGTCATTATTTTGAGGCTTAGAAGTCATTTCTGCAATTCCCATAGAAAATCAATGGCGTCTCTAATTCAATTGTGTGGAGCGCATATCAGGTGGATTTTCTCTGCCGGCTTAAGAGATACACGTGAAACTAAAGCCGATCCTGGGTGCCTAGGGTGCCTGTCATCCAATCCGCACTGAATTTCATTTCTAGCACATAGCCAAAAAATCGCCCCATTGACTTACATTGGAGTGCAGAAAAGGTCATTTTTTCTCGGTCCCTTTAAGAGGTAGGAGTTAAACAAGCTTAGGTCTGCGGTGCCCAGGGGGGACCCCATCCAGCCCGCACTGAGTTTCATTCCTACCACCTTAGGAAAAAAAGTCATTATTTTGAGGCTTAGAAGTCATTTCTGCAATTCCCATAGAAAATCAACTGGCGTCTCTATTCAATTGTGTGGAGCGCATATCAGGTGGATTTTCTCTGCCGGCTTAAGAGATACACGTGAAACTAAAGCCGATCCTGGGTGCCTAGGGTGCCTGTCATCCAATCCGCACTGAATTTCATTTCTAGCACATAGCCAAAAAATCGCCCCATTGACTTACATTGGAGTGCAGAAAAGGTCATTTTTTTCTCGGTCCCTTTAAGAGGTAGGAGTTAAACAAGCTTAGGTCTGCGGTGCCCAGGGGGGACCCCATCCAGCCCAGCACTGAGTTTCATTCCTACCACCTTAGGAAAAAAAGTCATTATTTTGAGGCTTAGAAGTCATTTCTGCAATTCCCATAGAAAATCAACTGGCGTCTCTAATTCAATTGTGTGGAGCGCATATCAGGTGGGATTTTCTCTGCCGGCTTAAGAGATACACGTGAAACTAAAGCCGATCCTGGGTGCCTAGGGTGCCTGTCATCCAATCCGCACTGAATTTCATTTCTAGCACATAGCCAAAAAATCGCCCCATTGACTTACATTGGAGTGCAGAAAAGGTCATTTTTTCTCGGTCCCTTTAAGAGGTAGGAGTTAAACAAGCTTAGGTCTGCGGTGCCCAGGGGGGACCCCATCCAGCCCGCACTGAGTTTCATTCCTACCACCTTAGGAAAAAAAGTCATTATTTTGAGGCTTAGAAGTCATTTCTGCAATTCCCATAGAAAATCAACGGCGTCTCTATTCAATTGTGTGGAGCGCATATCAGGTGGATTTTCTCTGCCGGCTTAAGAGATACACGTGAAACTAAAGCCGATCCTGGGTGCCTAGGGTGCCTGTCATCCAATCCGCACTGAATTTCATTTCTAGCACATAGCCAAAAAATCGCCCCATTGACTTACATTGGAGTGCAGAAAAGGTCATTTTTTCTCGGTCCCTTTAAGAGGTAGGAGTTAAACAAGCTTAGGTCTGCGGTGCCCAGGGGGACCCCATCCAGCCCGCACTGAGTTTCATTCCTACCACCTTAGGAAAAAAAGTCATTATTTTGAGGCTTAGAAGTCATTTCTGCAATTCCCATAGAAAATCAACGGCGTCTCTAATTCAATTGTGTGGAGCGCATATCAGGTGGGATTTTCTCTGCCGGCTTAAGAGATACACGTGAAACTAAAGCCGATCCTGGGTGCCTAGGGTGCCTGTCATCCAATCCGCACTGAATTTCATTTCTAGCACATAGCCAAAAAATCGCCCCATTGACTTACATTGGAGTGCAGAAAAGGTCATTTTTTCTCGGTCCCTTTA
The DNA here is from genome assembly GCF_027789765.1 of Dendropsophus ebraccatus. Taxonomy (NCBI): domain Eukaryota; kingdom Metazoa; phylum Chordata; class Amphibia; order Anura; family Hylidae; genus Dendropsophus; species Dendropsophus ebraccatus. The sequence continues at coordinate 11,570 of NW_027208946.1, forward strand.
AGAGGTAGGAGTTAAACAAGCTTAGGTCTGCGGTGCCCAGGGGGGACCCCATCCAGCCCACACTGAGTTTCATTCCTACCACCTTAGGAAAAAAAGTCATTATTTTGAGGCTTAGAAGTCATTTCTGCAATTCCCATAGAAAATCAACGGCGTCTCTAATTCAATTGTGTGGAGCGCATATCAGGTGGGTTTTCTCTGCCGGCTTAAGAGATACACGTGAAACTAAAGCCGATCCTGGGTGCCTAGGGTGCCTGTCATCCAATCCGCACTGAATTTCATTTCTAGCACATAGCCAAAAAATCGCCCCATTGACTTACATTGGAGTGCAGAAAAGGTCATTTTTTCTCGGTCCCTTTAAGAGGTAGGAGTTAAACAAGCTTAGGTCTGCGGTGCCCAGGGGGGACCCCATCCAGCCCAGCACTGAGTTTCATTCCTACCACCTTAGGAAAAAAAGTCATTATTTTGAGGCTTAGAAGTCATTTCTGCAATTCCCATAGAAAATCAACTGGCGTCTCTATTCAATTGTGTGGAGCGCATATCAGGTGGATTTTCTCTGCCGGCTTAAGAGATACACGTGAAACTAAAGCCGATCCTGGGTGCCTAGGGTGCCTGTCATCCAATCCGCACTGAATTTCATTTCTAGCACATAGCCAAAAAATCGCCCCATTGACTTACATTGGAGTGCAGAAAAGGTCATTTTTTCTCGGTCCCTTTAAGAGGTAGGAGTTAAACAAGCTTAGGTCTGCGGTGCCCAGGGGGGACCCCATCCAGCCCGCACTGAGTTTCATTCCTACCACCTTAGGAAAAAAAGTCATTATTTTGAGGCTTAGAAGTCATTTCTGCAATTCCCATAGAAAATCAACGGCGTCTCTAATTCAATTGTGTGGAGCGCATATCAGGTGGGTTTTCTCTGCCGGCTTAAGAGATACACGTGAAACTAAAGCCGATCCTGGGTGCCTAGGGTGCCTGTCATCCAATCCGCACTGAATTTCATTTCTAGCACATAGCCAAAAAATCGCCCCATTGACTTACATTGGAGTGCAGAAAAGGTCATTTTTTCTCGGTCCCTTTAAGAGGTAGGAGTTAAACAAGCTTAGGTCTGCGGTGCCCAGGGGGGACCCCATCCAGCCCACACTGAGTTTCATTCCTACCACCTTAGGAAAAAAAGTCATTATTTTGAGGCTTAGAAGTCATTTCTGCAATTCCCATAGAAAATCAACTGGCGTCTCTATTCAATTGTGTGGAGCGCATATCAGGTGGATTTTCTCTGCCGGCTTAAGAGATACACGTGAAACTAAAGCCGATCCTGGGTGCCTAGGGTGCCTGTCATCCAATCCGCACTGAATTTCATTTCTAGCACATAGCCAAAAAATCGCCCCATTGACTTACATTGGAGTGCAGAAAAGGTCATTTTTTCTCGGTCCCTTTAAGAGGTAGGAGTTAAACAAGCTTAGGTCTGCGGTGCCCAGGGGGGACCCCATCCAGCCCGCACTGAGTTTCATTCCTACCACCTTAGGAAAAAAAGTCATTATTTTGAGGCTTAGAAGTCATTTCTGCAATTCCCATAGAAAATCAATGGAGTCTCTAATTCAATTGTGTGGAGCGCATATCAGGTGGGTTTTCTCTGCCGGCTTAAGAGATACACGTGAAACTAAAGCCGATCCTGGGTGCCTAGGGTGCCTGTCATCCAATCCGCACTGAATTTCATTTCTAGCACATAGCCAAAAAATCGCCCCATTGACTTACATTGGAGTGCAGAAAAGGTCATTTTTTCTCGGTCCCTTTAAGAGGTAGGAGTTAAACAAGCTTAGGTCTGCGGTGCCCAGGGGGGACCCCATCCAGCCCAGCACTGAGTTTCATTCCTACCACCTTAGGAAAAAAAGTCATTATTTTGAGGCTTAGAAGTCATTTCTGCAATTCCCATAGAAAATCAACTGGCGTCTCTATTCAATTGTGTGGAGCGCATATCAGGTGGGATTTTCTCTGCCGGCTTAAGAGATACACGTGAAACTAAAGCCGATCCTGGGTGCCTAGGGTGCCTGTCATCCAATCCGCACTGAATTTCATTTCTAGCACATAGCCAAAAAATCGCCCCATTGACTTACATTGGAGTGCAGAAAAGGTCATTTTTTCTCGGTCCCTTTAAGAGGTAGGAGTTAAACAAGCTTAGGTCTGCGGTGCCCAGGGGGGACCCCATCCAGCCCGCACTGAGTTTCATTCCTACCACCTTAGGAAAAAAAGTCATTATTTTGAGGCTTAGAAGTCATTTCTGCAATTCCCATAGAAAATCAACTGGCGTCTCTATTCAATTGTGTGGAGCGCATATCAGGTGGATTTTCTCTGCCGGCTTAAGAGATACACGTGAAACTAAAGCCGATCCTGGGTGCCTAGGGTGCCTGTCATCCAATCCGCACTGAATTTCATTTCTAGCACATAGCCAAAAATCGCCCCATTGACTTACATTGGAGTGCAGAAAAGGTCATTTTTTCTCGGTCCCTTTAAGAGGTAGGAGTTAAACAAGCTTAGGTCTGCGGTGCCCAGGGGGGACCCCATCCAGCCCACACTGAGTTTCATTCCTACCACCTTAGGAAAAAAAGTCATTATTTTGAGGCTTAGAAGTCATTTCTGCAATTCCCATAGAAAATCAACTGGCGTCTCTATTCAATTGTGTGGAGCGCATATCAGGTGGATTTTCTCTGCCGGCTTAAGAGATACACGTGAAACTAAAGCCGATCCTGGGTGCCTAGGGTGCCTGTCATCCAATCCGCACTGAATTTCATTTCTAGCACATAGCCAAAAAATCGCCCCATTGACTTACATTGGAGTGCAGAAAAGGTCATTTTTTTCTCGGTCCCTTTAAGAGGTAGGAGTTAAACAAGCTTAGGTCTGCGGTGCCCAGGGGGGACCCCATCCAGCCCGCACTGAGTTTCATTCCTACCACCTTAGGAAAAAAAGTCATTATTTTGAGGCTTAGAAGTCATTTCTGCAATTCCCATAGAAAATCAACGGCGTCTCTAATTCAATTGTGTGGAGCGCATATCAGGTGGGTTTTCTCTGCCGGCTTAAGAGATACACGTGAAACTAAAGCCGATCCTGGGTGCCTAGGGTGCCTGTCATCCAATCCGCACTGAATTTCATTTCTAGCACATAGCCAAAAAATCGCCCCATTGACTTACATTGGAGTGCAGAAAAGGTCATTTTTTCTCGGTCCCTTTAAGAGGTAGGAGTTAAACAAGCTTAGGTCTGCGGTGCCCAGGGGGGACCCCATCCAGCCCACACTGAGTTTCATTCCTACCACCTTAGGAAAAAAAGTCATTATTTTGAGGCTTAGAAGTCATTTCTGCAATTCCCATAGAAAATCAATGGCGTCTCTATTCAATTGTGTGGAGCGCATATCAGGTGGATTTTCTCTGCCGGCTTAAGAGATACACGTGAAACTAAAGCCGATCCTGGGTGCCTAGGGTGCCTGTCATCCAATCCGCACTGAATTTCAATTTCTAGCACATAGCCAAAAAATCGCCCCATTGACTTACATTGGAGTGCAGAAAAGGTCATTTTTTCTCGGTCCCTTTAAGAGGTAGGAGTTAAACAAGCTTAGGTCTGCGGTGCCCAGGGGGGACCCCATCCAGCCCGCACTGAGTTTCATTCCTACCACCTTAGGAAAAAAAGTCATTATTTTGAGGCTTAGAAGTCATTTCTGCAATTCCCATAGAAAATCAATGGCGTCTCTAATTCAATTGTGTGGAGCGCATATCAGGTGGGATTTTCTCTGCCGGCTTAAGAGATACACGTGAAACTAAAGCCGATCCTGGGTGCCTAGGGTGCCTGTCATCCAATCCGCACTGAATTTCATTTCTAGCACATAGCCAAAAAATCGCCCCATTGACTTACATTGGAGTGCAGAAAAGGTCATTTTTTCTCGGTCCCTTTAAGAGGTAGGAGTTAAACAAGCTTAGGTCTGCGGTGCCCAGGGGGGACCCCATCCAGCCCACACTGAGTTTCATTCCTACCACCTTAGGAAAAAAAGTCATTATTTTGAGGCTTAGAAGTCATTTCTGCAATTCCCATAGAAAATCAATGGCGTCTCTATTCAATTGTGTGGAGCGCATATCAGGTGGGATTTTCTCTGCCGGCTTAAGAGATACACGTGAAACTAAGCCGATCCTGGGTGCCTAGGGTGCCTGTCATCCAATCCGCACTGAATTTCATTTCTAGCACATAGCCAAAAAATCGCCCCATTGACTTACATTGGAGTGCAGAAAAGGTCATTTTTTGTCGGTCCCTTTAAGAGGTAGGAGTTTAAAAAGCTTAGGTCTGCGGTGGCCCGGGGGGGACCCCCATCCAGCCCGCACTGAGTTTCATTCCTACCACCTTAGGAAAAAAAGTCATTATTTTGAGGCTTAGAAGTCATTTCTGCAATTCCCATAGAAAATCAACGGCGTCTCTATTCAATTGTGTGGAGCGCATATCAGGTGGGTTTTCTCTGCCGCTTAAGAGATACACCGTGAAACTAAAGCCGATCCTGGGTGCCTAGGGTGCCTGTCATCCAATCCGCACTGAATTTCATTTCTAGCACATAGCCAAAAAATCGCCCCATTGACTTACATTGGAGTGCAGAAAAGGTCATTTTTTCTCGGTCCCTTTAAGAGGTAGGAGTTAAACAAGCTTAGGTCTGCGGTGCCCAGGGGGGACCCCATCCAGCCCGCACTGAGTTTCATTCCTACCACCTTAGGAAAAAAGTCATTATTTTGAGGCTTAGAAGTCATTTCTGCAATTCCCATAGAAAATCAATGGCGTCTCTAATTCAATTGTGTGGAGCGCATATCAGGTGGGATTTTCTCTGCCGGCTTAAGAGATACACGTGAAACTAAAGCCGATCCTGGGTGCCTAGGGTGCCTGTCATCCAATCCGCACTGAATTTCATTTCTAGCACATAGCCAAAAAATCGCCCCATTGACTTACATTGGAGTGCAGAAAAGGTCATTTTTTTCTCGGTCCCTTTAAGAGGTAGGAGTTAAACAAGCTTAGGTCTGCGGTGCCCAGGGGGGACCCCATCCAGCCCACACTGAGTTTCATTCCTACCACCTTAGGAAAAAAAAGTCATTATTTTGAGGCTTAGAAGTCATTTCTGCAATTCCCATAGAAAATCAATGGCGTCTCTATTCAATTGTGTGGAGCGCATATCAGGTGGATTTTCTCTGCCGATTAAGAGATACACGTGAAACTAAAGCCGATCCTGGGTGCCTAGGGTGCCTGTCATCCAATCCGCACTGAATTTCATTTCTAGCACATAGCCAAAAAATCGCCCCATTGACTTACATTGGAGTGCAGAAAAGGTCATTTTTTCTCGGTCCCTTTAAGAGGTAGGAGTTAAACAAGCTTAGGTCTGCGGTGCCCAGGGGGGACCCCATCCAGCCCGCACATTGAGTTTCATTCCTACCACCTTAGGAAAAAAAGTCATTATTTTGAGGCTTAGAAGTCATTTCTGCAATTCCCATAGAAAATCAATGGCGTCTCTATTCAATTGTGTGGAGCGCATATCAGGTGGATTTTCTCTGCCGGCTTAAGAGATACACGTGAAACTAAAGCCGTTCCTGGGTCCTACGGCAGCACATATGGGGTCAAGTCTAAGTCCCCTAGAACAAGGCAGAAGAGAATGCAAAGCAGTAGCCAATCAAAGTTTGGCCACACCATATATAAGGCAGGAAGGACCACCCATAGCCAGAGTTTTTTTCTTCTGCACGGGTAAGAAGAGATTGTGTGGTGTTCCGTGCACCTTTATTATAGTGTATTTTTCTTGTTTTTTCAGCAGGGCCCTTTCAGTGTTGGGGGCACAACGTCCACTACAACATAGGTTCAAAGATCACAGTGTTGTGTTTTTCTATGTTTGGGTGGCGTACGAGGAGAGGTATGGGTCAGGAATTAGGCTGAGCGGTGTCGCATGTCTCCTGAAACCCTGAGAGATCACGTCGGGTATCCCACATTGAAAATCCCGTTTTCTCCCTCTGTACGTAATTACTACATTAGAAGCATCTACGGCGTGGCAACTCAGCCGCTGCAGCAGGAAAAAGAGGTAAGTGTAGCTTTTGTGCGGCATGTGTATTTGCTCCTATTGGAATATAGCAGCGGTACGGCTGGTGAGTGTTACGCTGCAATCCCCTCCCAGGGGGCGTGGGGTTGCGGCGGGCGCGCGCTGTCAGTGCGGGCTCGATTCAAAATTCAAAACTTGGCGCCTGCATGAGAAAGCGCGCGCTCCACTGCGGTGTCAATCTGTTTCCTCCCCCTCCTACGGGCCTGAGGCTTTGGATAGCGGAGGCGGAGAGGAGTGTGTGTCGGGGGCGTTTCTGCAGGGAGAAAAACCCTCCTAGTGCAAGGGATTCTCGGCACGGCACTTCTACCAGGGCAGCCGCTGACCAGTGACGCTTATGTGAGTACTGTTTTTATATTCTATTTCATATCATATATGAACTGGGGCTAGTGTATCTTTTTTTGGCTACTTTTTAGATCCACCATGGATCCTACGGCAAAAAAGAACACTGGAAAATCTAAGCATAGATTGTGTAATTCTTGCCAGCAGCCTCTTCCGGAGCAGCAGGAATCTGATACTTGCACCTTGTGTACCTCTGCTATGCCGGCTACAGAAAAATCTTTAGCAGAATCTATTCGGGATATAATTAGAGATGAACTGTCTAATATGTTGGGCGATGGAGGTTCTGCGGCTAAGCGTAGGAGAATTTCGAAAGCCAATAATTCTCCTGCTCATTCCTCTATGGAGGATAATGCCTCTTCGGACTCTGATGATGACAGGGCAAAAGACTTTTTTCTGTTTCACAAGGACGAGGTTTTCTAGACTCGTTAAAAGCAGTCAAAGGAACCATCGAATCAGAGAAATCAGTGAAAGATAAGGCTCCTAGGGATGCATTATACTATTTTCCTGCTAATGAGGATAAATCTTTTCCTTCCCATCCTTTACTAATGTCATGGATGCAGAAAGATTGGGGCAAACCGGATAAGCGCCCTGGATGTCAGCTCTAGATTTAAATCCGTATACCGGTTACAGGAGGCTCATACCTCCGCATGGGACGCCCCTCCAAAACTGGACCTAGCGGTTGCAAAACTGTCTAGAAAATCGATTTTTCCACAGGAAGAAGCTTCATTACTGAAGGATCCTCTGGACAGGAAAGCAGATGCGCTCGCAAAGAAAACCTACTCAGCTGCTGCAGCTCTGTCCAAGGTCGCCTTAGCCACGGCTCCCGTGGCTCGCGCATTGAGGGTATGGTTGAGTGACATTACCAAAGATCTTTCCTCACAGGTGCCGCGAGAGGAAATATTGGAGAAACTACCTACTATGAAGGCGGCCGCTGAATTTTTTATGTGACGCGCCAGTGGATTCTCTGGCTTTGGCTTCAAAAGTCTTAGCAGCCTCCAATTCCACCAGGAGATGTCTCTGGTTGAAACAGTGGCCGGGGGATATGTCATCGAAGCAGCACTTTCTGCTCTCTACCCTTTCAACCTGAATCTCTTTTTGGCTCCTCAGCTCAAGGATATCCTAAAAGATTTGCATGAGGAAAAGGGAACTACGTTCCCCATGCCCAAGAAGACAACCTTCAAGCCGAGGCAAAACAAATCTCCGCCTAAGGGGCGTAGAGATTTCAGAACCAACAGGTTTAAAAATTTCAGGTCGAGACAGTCAGGAGCAGCATCATCTAGCACCAAGAAAGCCCCCGCTAAGAAGGACCCCCAATTATGACGCCAATTTACAAAGCTCAGGCGTAGGCGGGAGGCTCGGGCTATTTTTACCTGCCTGGACAAGCTCCACCACAGACAGGTGGGTACTGGACCTTATAGAAAAGGGCTATTTTTTTGGAGCTGAAATCGATCCCTCCGGATCATTTTTTCCTCAACAAAGCCTCAGACCCTCACTTACTACCCTTGGTCAGAGAATTCATCGACAAGGATGCATTAGAACCGGTTCCTGCCTCACAGAGGGGAATAGGCTTCTACTCGAAAGTATTCACGGTACCCAAGCCCGAGGGAAAATTCAGGTTGGTGGTGGATCTCTCTCACCTGAACAAATTTATGAAAAAAATTCAGTTCAAAATGGACATATCAGATCGGTGATACCTCTTCCTGGACAGAGGAGACTTTCTAGCATCTCTGGACCTTACCGATGCGTATCTGCATGTACCTATAGCACCGGCTCATCGGAGATATCTGAGGGTGGCTCTGTTATGGGGGAAAAGGATTCATCATCTGCAATTTCGCTGTCTCCCGTTTGGTCTGTCTTCAGCCCCCAGAGTCTTCACGAAGATTTGCGTGGTCCTCTCAGCGATCTTGAGGATCAGGGGGATACGTATTGTGCCCTACCTGGACGATTGGCTGCTCATCTCCAACTCAGCGGTCCAGTTATCCCGCCAGGTTTTGGAAGCAATACATCTTCTGGAACAACACGGCTTTCCTGATAAACTACAAGAAGTCACAGCTGATTCCATCACAATGTCTAACCTTCTTGGGGTTCAGGATAGACACTCGTCAGATGAGCTGTTTCTTTCAGAAGACCGAATTCAGAGATTAAAGAAACAAATCTCTCTCCTACTAAGGAATACGACATGTACCATAAGAACAGCTATGAGGGTTTCTGGGCACGATGTCATCCACATTGGATGCAGTCCCTTGGGCAAAAGCCCACATTCGACAGCTACAGAAAGAAGTACTGACGGTATGGAACAGGGACCATCGCGGCCTAGACAACATCATGACGATATCAAGGGCAACTCAGCAAGATCTCCGTTGGTGGCTCAGACCACTCCATGTGTCTCGAGGTATGTCATTGACTCCCCAGGAGAAGATTGTGTTGACCACCGATGCCTCTCAGTTCGGATGGGGGGCACATGTAGGAAACACATGGGTACAGAGGAAATGGTCAGCCAGGGAAAGATTCCATGTCTTCAAACAGACGAGAGCTGAGGGCAATCAAATTAGCTCTCTTTCATTTCCAGCCTCAATTAAAGAATCAGAATGTATTGATACAATCGGACAACCTGGCGGCAGTGTTCTACCTCATCAAACAAGGAGGCACGAGATGCCCATCGCTCATGGAGGAGAGTCAGGCGATTTTCCGATGGGCGGAACGAAACGTAGCCCCATATTTCAGCAATCCATCTCAAGGGCACTCTGAATCAGACGGCGGACTTCCTCAGCAGGCATACATTGCATTCCAGGCGAGTGGGCACTCTCAACAGAAGTCTTTCATCAAGTGATCCGGAAATTTGGAGTCCCGGACCTAGACGCCTTTGCATCTCGGCAAAACGCCAAACTCCCCAGATACTGTGCAAGAGATCCATCTCAACACCCAACCTTTGTAGATGGCCTATCGACTCCGTGGAAGGGAATTTCGTTTATGCCTTCCCTCCTCTGGCCCTGATTCCGAAAGTTCTGTCCAAGGTGAAGGCGGAACGGGCGAAATGCATACTTATTCCTCCCGTATTGGCCGCGCAGACCGTGGTTTTTCACTGGCGAAGATTCTGGCGGAGGACAGGATATGGGTCCTTCCACAAGTCCCAGATCTGCTATCCCAGAAGGGTTTTCTTCACCCAAACCTAGACCGTCTCAAACTGACAGCCTGGCGGATGAATTAGTTGCCTTGGATTGTGAAGGTTTTCCGGAAGATGTCCAGAATACCTTAGTAAATGCTCGTAGGAAAAGTACGAGGTTGAAATACGCTGGGGTCTGGAAGACATTCAAAGCATCATACCCAGATGGCTCTAGGGCAAATGTGTTAAGTTTTCTCCAAAAAGGACTGAATCAAGGATTAAAGTTTAATACTATCCGAGTACAGTTTGCGGCTATAAATTCCTTCATGGCCGGTAAATATTCAGGCGATCCATTAATTGCCAGGTTTCTCAAGGGAGCGAGAAATTGTGAGACCACCAATAAGTACACCTGCTCCAGCGTGGGATCTACATTGTGTTGGAAACTCTCAAACAGGCACCTTTTGAGCCCATAACTGCTATAGAGTTGCATCACCTCTCATGGAAAACGGCTTTCTTAGTGGCCATAGCATCGGCACGAAGAATTAGTGAGTTACAGGCTCTCTCATTTAAGGAACCCTATTTGAGAGACCTGGGAGATTCTTTATTCTTACGGACAATACCAAGTTTTCTGCCAAAAACAACCACTCAGTCGGCATTGAATCAAGAGATTGTGCTTCCCAGCCTTCCTTCAACAGAACTTGGAGATAATCCACTAGACGTAAGAAGATCTGTCTTGCATTATCTGGAAAGAGTGAGCTCCTTTAGGTCCGAGGAGAATCTATTTATTCATTATGAAGGGAAGATGAAGGGATTCAAAACATCCAAGAGAATCATCTCTAGCTGGATCCGGAAGCTCATCACATTGGCTTATTCACTGCAAAATCAACAAGCTCCAGCAGGTATCAAAGCCAGTCAACCAGAGCAGTTTTCCTCCCATCAAGAGGTAGGAAGTTGCAATGTGGCCACTAGGAAAGGAATTTCTTGAGCGGCGACTGGTCATTTCTTCAACATTTCCAAAGAATTACAGGTTCTATTCAATGTGGAAGCGCCCTATCAGGAAGGTCCTTGCGTCTTGAGTAATTTGGATTTAAAGCCATCCTGTGAGATTGACTGCCTGTAAATCCATATGTGCTGCCATAGCCAGAAAAATCGCAATTTTCGACTTACATTGAGTGCAGAAAAGTCCTTTTTCTCGGTCCGAAGGCAGGAGTTAAACCCTCCCTATTAAAAGGTAGGGGGCTGCATACAACTCGCACTGAGTTTCATTCCTACCACCTTAGGAAAGGCCAAACTTTGATTGGCTAGGCTTAGAAGTCATTTCTGCAATTCCCATAGAAAATCAACGGCGTCTATTCAATTGTGTGCAGGAACAGGTGTTTTCTGCCCGGCTTAAGAGATACACGAAACTAAAGCCGATCCTGGGTGCCTAGGGTGCCTGTCATCCAATCCGCACTGAATTTCATTTCTAGCACATAGCCAAAAATCGCCCCATTGACTTACATTGGAGTGCAGAAAAGGTCATTTTTTCTCGGTCCCTTTAAGAGGTAGGAGTTAAACAAGCTTAGGTCTGCGGTGCCCAGGGGGGACCCCATCCAGCCCGCACTGAGTTTCATTCCTACCACCTTAGGAAAAAAAGTCATTATTTTGAGGCTTAGAAGTCATTTCTGCAATTCCAATAGAAAATCAATGGCGTCTCTATTCAATTGTGTGGAGCGCATATCAGGTGGTTTTCTCTGCCGGCTTAAGAGATACACGTGAAACTAAAGCCGATCCTGGGTGCCTAGGGTGCCTGTCATCCAATCCGCACTGAATTTCATTTCTAGCACATAGCCAAAAAATCGCCCCATTGACTTACATTGGAGTGCAGAAAAGGTCATTTTTTCTCGGTCCCTTTAAGAGGTAGGAGTTAAACAAGCTTAGGTCTGCGGTGCCCAGGGGGGACCCCATCCAGCCCGCACTGAGTTTCATTCCTACCACCTTAGGAAAAAAAGTCATTATTTTGAGGCTTAGAAGTCATTTCTGCAATTCCCATAGAAAATCAACGGCGTCTCTATTCAATTGTGTGGAGCGCATATCAGGTGGGTTTTCTCTGCCGGCTTAAGAGATACACGTGAAACTAAAGCCGATCCTGGGTGCCTAGGGTGCCTGTCATCCAATCCGCACTGAATTTCATTTCTAGCACATAGCCAAAAAATCGCCCCATTGACTTACATTGGAGTGCAGAAAAGGTCATTTTTTCTCGGTCCCTTTAAGAGGTAGGAGTTAAACAAGCTTAGGTCTGCGGTGCCCAGGGGGACCCCATCCAGCCCGCACTGAGTTTCATTCCTACCACCTTAGGAAAAAAAGTCATTATTTTGAGGCTTAGAAGTCATTTCTGCAATTCCCATAGAAAATCAACGGCGTCTCTATTCAATTGTGTGGAGCGCATATCAGGTGGGTTTCTCTGCCGGCTTAAGAGATACACGTGAAACTAAAGCCGATCCTGGGTGCCTAGGGTGCCTGTCATCCAATCCGCACTGAATTTCATTTCTAGCACATAGCCAAAAAATCGCCCCATTGACTTACATTGGAGTGCAGAAAAGGTCATTTTTATCGGTCCCTTTAAGAGGTAGGAGTTAAACAAGCTTAGGTCTGCGGTGCCCAGGGGGGACCCCATCCAGCCCGCACTGAGTTTCATTCCTACCACCTTAGGAAAAAAAGTCATTATTTTGAGGCTTAGAAGTCATTTCTGCAATTCCCATAGAAAATCAACGGCGTCTCTATTCAATTGTGTGGAGCGCATATCAGGTGGGTTTTCTCTGCCGGCTTAAGAGATACACATGAAACTAAAGCCGATCCTGGGTGCCTAGGGTGCCTGTCATCCAATCCGCACTGAATTTCATTTCTAGCACATAGCCAAAAAATCGCCCCATTGACTTACATTGGAGTGCAGAAAAGGTCATTTTTTCTCGGTCCCTTTAAGAGGTAGGAGTTAAACAAGCTTAGGTCTGCGGTGCCCAGGGGGGACCCCATCCAGCCCGCACTGAGTTTCATTCCTACCACCTTAGGAAAAAAAGTCATTATTTTGAGGCTTAGAAGTCATTTCTGCAATTCCCATAGAAAATCAACGGCGTCTCTATTCAATTGTGTGGAGCGCATATCAGGTGGGTTTTCTCTGCCGGCTTAAGAGATACACGTGAAACTAAAGCCGATCCTGGGTGCCTAGGGTGCCTGTCATCCAATCCGCACTGAATTTCATTTCTAGCACATAGCCAAAAAATCGCCCCATTGACTTACATTGGAGTGCAGAAAAGGTCATTTTTTCTCGGTCCCTTTAAGAGGTAGGAGTTAAACAAGCTTAGGTCTGCGGTGCCCAGGGGGAACCCCATCCAGCCCGCACTGAGTTTCATTCCTACCACCTTAGGAAAAAAAGTCATTATTTTGAGGCTTAGAAGTCATTTCTGCAATTCCCATAGAAAATCAACGGCGTCTCTATTCAATTGTGTGGAGCGCATATCAGGTGGTTTTCTCTGCCGGCTTAAGAGATACACGTGAAACTAAAGCCGATCCTGGGTGCCTAGGGTGCCTGTCATCCAATCCGCACTGAATTTCATTTCTAGCACATAGCCAAAAAATCGCCCCATTGACTTACATTGGAGTGCAGAAAAGGTCATTTTTTTCTCGGTCCCTTTAAGAGGTAGGAGTTAACAAGCTTAGGTCTGCGGTGCCCAGGGGGGACCCCATCCAGCCCGCACTGAGTTTCATTCCTACCACCTTAGGAAAAAAAAGTCATTATTTTGAGGCTTAGAAGTCATTTCTGCAATTCCCATAGAAAATCAACGGCGTCTCTATTCAATTGTGTGGAGCGCATATCAGGTGGGTTTTCTCTGCCGGCTTAAGAGATACACGTGAAACTAAAGCCGATCCTGGGTGCCTAGGGTGCCTGTCATCCAATCCGCACTGAATTTCATTTCTAGCACATAGCCAAAAATCGCCCCATTGACTTACATTGGAGTGCAGAAAAGGTCATTTTTTCTCGGTCCCTTTAAGAGGTAGGAGTTAAACAAGCTTAGGTCTGCGGTGCCCAGGGGGACCCCATCCAGCCCGCACTGAGTTTCATTCCTACCACCTTAGGAAAAAAAGTCATTATTTTGAGGCTTAGAAGTCATTTCTGCAATTCCCATAGAAAATCAACGGCGTCTCTATTCAATTGTGTGGAGCGCATATCAGGTGGGTTTTCTCTGCCGCTTAAGAGATACACGTGAAACTAAAGCCGATCCTGGGTGCCTAGGGTGCCTGTCATCCAATCCGCACTGAATTTCATTTCTAGCACATAGCCAAAAAATCGCCCCATTGACTTACATTGGAGTGCAGAAAAGGTCATTTTTTCTCGGTCCCTTTAAGAGGTAGGAGTTAAACAAGCTTAGGTCTGCGGTGCCCAGGGGGGACCCCATCCAGCCCGCACTGAGTTTCATTCCTACCACCTTAGGAAAAAAAGTCATTATTTTGAGGCTTAGAAGTCATTTCTGCAATTCCCATAGAAAATCAACGGCGTCTCTAATTCAATTGTGTGGAGCGCATATCAGGTGGGTTTTCTCTGCCGGCTTAAGAGATACACGTGAAACTAAAGCCGATCCTGGGTGCCTAGGGTGCCTGTCATCCAATCCGCACTGAATTTCATTTCTAGCACATAGCCAAAAAATCGCCCCATTGACTTACATTGGAGTGCAGAAAAGGTCATTTTTTCTCGGTCCCTTTAAGAGGTAGGAGTTAAACAAGCTTAGGTCTGCGGTGCCCAGGGGGGACCCCATCCAGCCCGCACTGAGTTTCATTCCTACCACCTTAGGAAAAAAAGTCATTATTTTGAGGCTTAGAAGTCATTTCTGCAATTCCCATAGAAAATCAACGGCGTCTCTATTCAATTGTGTGGAGCGCATATCAGGTGGGTTTTCTCTGCCGGCTTAAGAGATACACGTGAAACTAAAGCCGATCCTGGGTGCCTAGGGTGCCTGTCATCCAATCCGCACTGAATTTCATTTCTAGCACATAGCCAAAAAATCGCCCCATTGACTTACATTGGAGTGCAGAAAAGGTCATTTTTTCTCGGTCCCTTTAAGAGGTAGGAGTTAAACAAGCTTAGGTCTGCGGTGCCCAGGGGGGACCCCATCCAGCCCGCACTGAGTTTCATTCCTACCACCTTAGGAAAAAAAGTCATTATTTTGAGGCTTAGAAGTCATTTCTGCAATTCCCATAGAAAATCAACGGCGTCTCTATTCAATTGTGTGGAGCGCATATCAGGTGGGTTTTCTCTGCCGGCTTAAGAGATACACGTGAAACTAAAGCCGATCCTGGGTGCCTAGGGTGCCTGTCATCCAATCCGCACTGAATTTCATTTCTAGCACATAGCCAAAAAATCGCCCCATTGACTTACATTGGAGTGCAGAAAAGGTCATTTTTTCTCGGTCCCTTTAAGAGGTAGGAGTTAAACAAGCTTAGGTCTGCGGTGCCCAGGGGGACCCCATCCAGCCCGCACTGAGTTTCATTCCTACCACCTTAGGAAAAAAGTTATTTTGAGGCTTAGAAGTCATTTCTGCAATTCCCATAGAAAATCAACGGCGTCTCTATTCAATTGTGTGGAGCGCATATCAGGTGGGTTTTCTCTGCCGGCTTAAGAGATACACGTGAAACTAAAGCCGATCCTGGGTGCCTAGGGTGCCTGTCATCCAATCCGCACTGATTTCATTACTAGCACATAGCCAAAAAATCGCCCCATTGACTTACATTGGAGTGCAGAAAAGGTCATTTTTTCTCGGTCCCTTTAAGAGGTAGGAGTTAAACAAGCTTAGGTCTGCGGTGCCCAGGGGGACCCCATCCAGCCCGCACTGAGTTTCATTCCTACCACCTTAGGAAAAAAAGTCATTATTTTGAGGCTTAGAAGACATTTCTGCAATTCCCATAGAAAATCAATGGCGTCTCTATTCAATTGTGTGGAGCGCATATCAGGTGGGTTTTCTCTGCCGGCTTAAGAGATACACGTGAACTAAAAGCCGATCCTGGGTGCCTAGGGTGCCTGTCATCCAATCCGCACTGAATTTCATTTCTAGCACATAGCCAAAAAATCGCCCCATTGACTTACATTGGAGTGCAGAAAAGGTCATTTTTTCTCGGTCCCTTTAAGAGGTAGGAGTTAAACAAGCTTAGGTCTGCGGTGCCCAGGGGGGACCCCATCCAGCCCGCACTGAGTTTCATTCCTACCACCTTAGGAAAAAAAGTCATTATTTTGAGGCTTAGAAGTCATTTCTGCAATTCCCATAGAAAATCAACGGCGTCTCTATTCAATTGTGTGGAGCGCATATCAGGTGGGTTTTCTCTGCCGGCTTAAGAGATACACGTGAAACTAAAGCCGATCCTGGGTGCCTAGGGTGCCTGTCATCCAATCCGCACTGAATTTCATTTCTAGCACATAGCCAAAAAATCGCCCTTGACTTACATTGGAGTGCAGAAAAGGTCATTTTTTCTCGGTCCCTTTAAGAGGTAGGAGTTAAACAAGCTTAGGTCTGCGGTGCCCAGGGGGGACCCCATCCAGCCCACACTGAGTTTCATTCCTACCACCTTAGGAAAAAAAGTCATTATTTTGAGGCTTAGAAGTCATTTCTGCAATTCCCATAGAAAATCAACGGCGTCTCTATTCAATTGTGTGGAGCGCATATCAGGTGGGTTTTCTCTGCTTCCGCTTAAGAGATACACGTGAAACTAAAGCCGATCCTGGGTGCCTAGGGTGCCTGTCATCCAATCCGCACTGAATTTCATTTCTAGCACATAGCCAAAAAATCGCCCCATTGACTTACATTGGAGTGCAGAAAAGGTCATTTTTTCTCGGTCCCTTTAAGAGGTAGGAGTTAAACAAGCTTAGGTCTGCGGTGCCCAGGGGGGACCCCATCCAGCCCGCACTGAGTTTCATTCCTACCACCTTAGGAAAAAAAGTCATTATTTTGAGGCTTAGAAGTCATTTCTGCAATTCCCATAGAAAATCAATCGGCGTCTCTATTCAATTGTGTGGAGCGCATATCAGGTGGGTTTTCTCTGCCGGCTTAAGAGATACACGTGAAACTAAAGCCGATCCTGGGTGCCTAGGGTGCCTGTCATCCAATCCGCACTGAATTTCATTTCTAGCACATAGCCAAAAAATCGCCCCATTGACTTACATTGGAGTGCAGAAAAGGTCATTTTTTCTCGGTCCCTTTAAGAGGTAGGAGTTAAACAAGCTTAGGTCTGCGGTGCCCAGGGGGACCCCATCCAGCCCGCACTGAGTTTCATTCCTACCACCTTAGGAAAAAAAGTCATTATTTTGAGGCTTAGAAGTCATTTCTGCAATTCCCATAGAAAATCAACGGCGTCTCTATTCAATTGTGTGGAGCGCATATCAGGTGGTTTTCTCTGCCGGCTTAAGAGATACACGTGAAACTAAAGCCGATCCTGGGTGCCTAGGGTGCCTGTCATCCAATCCGCACTGAATTTCATTTCTAGCACATAGCCAAAAAATCGCCCCATTGACTTACATTGGAGTGCAGAAAAGGTCATTTTTTCTCGGTCCCTTTAAGAGGTAGGAGTTAAACAAGCTTAGGTCTGCGGTGCCCAGGGGGGACCCCATCCAGCCCGCACTGAGTTTCATTCCTACCACCTTAGGAAAAAAAGTCATTATTTTGAGGCTTAGAAGTCATTTCTGCAATTCCCATAGAAAATCAACGGCGTCTCTATTCAATTGTGTGGAGCGCATATCAGGTGGGTTTTCTCTGCCGGCTTAAGAGATACACGTGAAACTAAAGCCGATCCTGGGTGCCTAGGGTGCCTGTCATCCAATCCGCACTGAATTTCATTTCTAGCACATAGCCAAAAAATCGCCCCATTGACTTACATTGGAGTGCAGAAAAGGTCATTTTTTCTCGGTCCCTTAAGAGGTAGGAGTTAAACAAGCTTAGGTCTGCGGTGCCCAGGGGGGACCCCATCCAGCCCGCACTGAGTTTCATTCCTACCACCTTAGGAAAAAAAGTCATTATTTTGAGGCTTAGAAGTCATTTCTGCAATTCCCATAGAAAATCAACGGCGTCTCTATTCAATTGTGTGGAGCGCATATCAGGTGGGTTTTCTCTGCCGGCTTAAGAGATACACGTGAAACTAAAGCCGATCCTGGGTGCCTAGGGTGCCTGTCATCCAATCCGCACTGAATTTCATTTCTAGCACATAGCCAAAAAATCGCCCCATTGACTTACATTGGAGTGCAGAAAAGGTCATTTTTTCTCGGTCCCTTTAAGAGGTAGGAGTTAAACAAGCTTAGGTCTGCGGTGCCCAGGGGGACCCCATCCAGCCCGCACTGAGTTTCATTCCTACCACCTTAGGAAAAAAAGTCATTATTTTGAGGCTTAGAAGTCATTTCTGCAATTCCCATAGAAAATCAACGGCGTCTCTATTCAATTGTGTGGAGCGCATATCAGGTGGGTTTTCTCTGCCGGCTTAAGAGATACACGTGAAACTAAAGCCGATCCTGGGTGCCTAGGGTGCCTGTCATCCAATCCGCACTGAATTTCATTTCTAGCACATAGCCAAAAAATCGCCCCATTGACTTACATTGGAGTGCAGAAAAGGTCATTTTTTCTCGGTCCCTTTAAGAGGTAGGAGTTAAACAAGCTTAGGTCTGCGGTGCCCAGGGGGACCCCATCCAGCCCGCACTGAGTTTCATTCCTACCACCTTAGGAAAAAAAGTCATTATTTTGAGGCTTAGAAGTCATTTCTGCAATTCCCATAGAAAATCAACGGCGTCTCTATTCAATTGTGTGGAGCGCATATCAGGTGGGTTTTCTCTGCCGGCTTAAGAGATACACGTGAAACTAAAGCCGATCCTGGGTGCCTAGGGTGCCTGTCATCCAATCCGCACTGAATTTCATTTCTAGCACATAGCCAAAAAATCGCCCCATTGACTTACATTGGAGTGCAGAAAAGGTCATTTTTTCTCGGTCCCTTTAAGAGGTAGGAGTTAAACAAGCTTAGGTCTGCGGTGCCCAGGGGGACCCCATCCAGCCCGCACTGAGTTTCATTCCTACCACCTTAGGAAAAAAAGTCATTATTTTGAGGCTTAGAAGTCATTTCTGCAATTCCCATAGAAAATCAACGGCGTCTCTATTCAATTGTGTGGAGCGCATATCAGGTGGTTTTCTCTGCCGGCTTAAGAGATACACGTGAAACTAAAGCCGATCCTGGGTGCCTAGGGTGCCTGTCATCCAATCCGCACTGAATTTCATTTCTAGCACATAGCCAAAAAATCGCCCCATTGACTTACATTGGAGTGCAGAAAAGGTCATTTTTTCTCGGTCCCTTTAAGAGGTAGGAGTTAAACAAGCTTAGGTCTGCGGTGCCCAGGGGGGACCCCATCCAGCCCGCACTGAGTTTCATTCCTACCACCTTAGGAAAAAAAGTCATTATTTTGAGGCTTAGAAGTCATTTCTGCAATTCCCATAGAAAATCAACGGCGTCTCTATTCAATTGTGTGGAGCGCATATCAGGTGGGTTTTCTCTGCCGGCTTAAGAGATACACGTGAAACTAAAGCCGATCCTGGGTGCCTAGGGTGCCTGTCATCCAATCCGCACTGAATTTCATTTCTAGCACATAGCCAAAAAATCGCCCCATTGACTTACATTGGAGTGCAGAAAAGGTCATTTTTTCTCGGTCCCTTTAAGAGGTAGGAGTTAAACAAGCTTAGGTCTGCGGTGCCCAGGGGGGACCCCATCCAGCCCGCACTGAGTTTCATTCCTACCACCTTAGGAAAAAAAGTCATTATTTTGAGGCTTAGAAGTCATTTCTGCAATTCCCATAGAAAATCAACGGCGTCTCTATTCAATTGTGTGGAGCGCATATCAGGTGGGTTTTCTCTGCCGGCTTAAGAGATACACGTGAAACTAAAGCCGATCCTGGGTGCCTAGGGTGCCTGTCATCCAATCCGCACTGAATTTCATTTCTAGCACATAGCCAAAAAATCGCCCCATTGACTTACATTGGAGTGCAGAAAAGGTCATTTTTTCTCGGTCCCTTTAAGAGGTAGGAGTTAAACAAGCTTAGGTCTGCGGTGCCCAGGGGGGACCCCATCCAGCCCGCACTGAGTTTCATTCCTACCACCTTAGGAAAAAAAGTCATTATTTTGAGGCTTAGAAGTCATTTCTGCAATTCCCATAGAAAATCAACGGCGTCTCTATTCAATTGTGTGGAGCGCATATCAGGTGGGTTTTCTCTGCCGGCTTAAGAGATACACGTGAAACTAAAGCCGATCCTGGGTGCCTAGGGTGCCTGTCATCCAATCCGCACTGAATTTCATTTCTAGCACATAGCCAAAAAATCGCCCCATTGACTTACATTGGAGTGCAGAAAAGGTCATTTTTTCTCGGTCCCTTTAAGAGGTAGGAGTTAAACAAGCTTAGGTCTGCGGTGCCCAGGGGGGACCCCATCCAGCCCGCACTGAGTTTCATTCCTACCACCTTAGGAAAAAAAGTCATTATTTTGAGGCTTAGAAGTCATTTCTGCAATTCCCATAGAAAATCAACGGCGTCTCTATTCAATTGTGTGGAGCGCATATCAGGTGGGTTTTCTCTGCCGGCTTAAGAGATACACGTGAAACTAAAGCCGATCCTGGGTGCCTAGGGTGCCTGTCATCCAATCCGCACTGAATTTCATTTCTAGCATTTCTAGCACATAGCCAAAAAATCGCCCCATTGACTTACATTGGAGTGCAGAAAAGGTCATTTTTTTCTCGGTCCCTTTAAGAGGTAGGAGTTAAACAAGCTTAGGTCTGCGGTGCCCAGGGGGGACCCCATCCAGCCCGCACTGAGTTTCATTCCTACCACCTTAGGAAAAAAAGTCATTATTTTGAGGCTTAGAAGTCATTTCTGCAATTCCCATAGAAAATCAACGGCGTCTCTATTCAATTGTGTGGAGCGCATATCAGGTGGGTTTTCTCTGCCGGCTTAAGAGATACACGTGAAACTAAAGCCGATCCTGGGTGCCTAGGGTGCCTGTCATCCAATCCGCACTGAATTTCATTTCTAGCACATAGCCAAAAAATCGCCCCATTGACTTACATTGGAGTGCAGAAAAGGTCATTTTTTCTCGGTCCCTTTAAGAGGTAGGAGTTAAACAAGCTTAGGTCTGCGGTGCCCAGGGGGGACCCCATCCAGCCCGCACTGAGTTTCATTCCTACCACCTTAGGAAAAAAAGTCATTATTTTGAGGCTTAGAAGTCATTTCTGCAATTCCCATAGAAAATCAACGGCGTCTCTATTCAATTGTGTGGAGCGCATATCAGGTGGGTTTTCTCTGCCGGCTTAAGAGATACACGTGAAACTAAAGCCGATCCTGGGTGCCTAGGGTGCCTGTCATCCAATCCGCACTGAATTTCATTTCTAGCACATAGCCAAAAATCGCCCCATTGACTTACATTGGAGTGCAGAAAAGGTCATTTTTTCTCGGTCCCTTTAAGAGGTAGGAGTTAAACAAGCTTAGGTCTGCGGTGCCCAGGGGGAACCCCATCCAGCCCGCACTGAGTTTCATTCCTACCACCTTAGGAAAAAAAGTCATTATTTTGAGGCTTAGAAGTCATTTCTGCAATTCCCATAGAAAATCAACGGCGTCTCTATTCAATTGTGTGGAGCGCATATCAGGTGGGTTTTCTCTGCCGGCTTAAGAGATACACGTGAAACTAAAGCCGATCCTGGGTGCCTAGGGTGCCTGTCATCCAATCCGCACTGATTTCATTTCTAGCACATAGCCAAAAAATCGCCCCATTGACTTACATTGGAGTGCAGAAAAGGTCATTTTTTCTCGGTCCCTTTAAGAGGTAGGAGTTAAACAAGCTTAGGTCTGCGGTGCCCAGGGGGGACCCCATCCAGCCCGCACTGAGTTTCATTCCTACCACCTTAGGAAAAAAAGTCATTATTTTGAGGCTTAGAAGTCATTTCTGCAATTCCCATAGAAAATCAACGGCGTCTCTATTCAATTGTGTGGAGCGCATATCAGGTGGGTTTTCTCTCTGCCGGCTTAAGAGATACACGTGAAACTAAAGCCGATCCTGGGTGCCTAGGGTGCCTGTCATCCAATCCGCACTGAATTTCATTTCTAGCACATAGCCAAAAAATCGCCCCATTGACTTACATTGGAGTGCAGAAAAGGTCATTTTTTCTCGGTCCCTTTAAGAGGTAGGAGTTAAACAAGCTTAGGTCTGCGGTGCCCAGGGGGGACCCCATCCAGCCCGCACTGAGTTTCATTCCTACCACCTTAGGAAAAAAAGTCATTATTTTGAGGCTTAGAAGTCATTTCTGCAATTCCCATAGAAAATCAACGGCGTCTCTATTCAATTGTGTGGAGCGCATATCAGGTGGGTTTTCTCTGCCGGCTTAAGAGATACACGTGAAACTAAAGCCGATCCTGGGTGCCTAGGGTGCCTGTCATCCAATCCGCACTGAATTTCATTTCTAGCACATAGCCAAAAAATCGCCCCATTGACTTACATTGGAGTGCAGAAAAGGTCATTTTTTCTCGGTCCCTTTAAGAGGTAGGAGTTAAACAAGCTTAGGTCTGCGGTGCCCAGGGGGGACCCCATCCAGCCCGCACTGAGTTTCATTCCTACCACCTTAGGAAAAAAAGTCATTATTTTGAGGCTTAGAAGTCATTTCTGCAATTCCCATAGAAAATCAACGGCGTCTCTATTCAATTGTGTGGAGCGCATATCAGGTGGGTTTTCTCTGCCGGCTTAAGAGATACACGTGAAACTAAAGCCGATCCTGGGTGCCTAGGGTGCCTGTCATCCAATCCGCACTGAATTTCATTTCTAGCACATAGCCAAAAAATCGCCCCATTGACTTACATTGGAGTGCAGAAAAGGTCATTTTTCTCGGTCCCTTTAAGAGGTAGGAGTTAAACAAGCTTAGGTCTGCGGTGCCCAGGGGGGACCCCATCCAGCCCGCACTGAGTTTCATTCCTACCACCTTAGGAAAAAAAGTCATTATTTTGAGGCTTAGAAGTCATTTCTGCAATCCCATAGAAAATCAACGGCGTCTCTATTCAATTGTGTGGAGCGCATATCAGGTGGGTTTTCTCTGCCGGCTTAAGAGATACACGTGAAACTAAAGCCGATCCTGGGTGCCTAGGGTGCCTGTCATCCAATCCGCACTGAATTTCATTTCTAGCACATAGCCAAAAAATCGCCCCATTGACTTACATTGGAGTGCAGAAAAGGTCATTTTTTCTCGGTCCCTTTAAGAGGTAGGAGTTAAACAAGCTTAGGTCTGCGGTGCCCAGGGGGGACCCCATCCAGCCCGCACTGAGTTTCATTCCTACCACCTTAGGAAAAAAAGTCATTATTTTGAGGCTTAGAAGTCATTTCTGCAATTCCCATAGAAAATCAATGGCGTCTCTATTCAATTGTGTGGAGCGCATATTAGGTGGGTTTTCTCTGCCGGCTTAAGAGATACACGTGAAACTGAAGCCGATCCTGGGTGCCTAGGGTGCCTGTCATCCAATCCGCACTGAATTTCATTTCTAGCACATAGCCAAAAAATCGCCCCATTGACTTACATTGGAGTGCAGAAAAGGTCATTTTTTCTCGGTCCCTTTAAGAGGTAGGAGTTAAACAAGCTTAGGTCTGCGGTGCCCAGGGGGACCCCATCCAGCCCGCACTGAGTTTCATTCCTACCACCTTAGGAAAAAAAGTCATTATTTTGAGGCTTAGAAGTCATTTCTGCAATTCCCATAGAAAATCAACGGCGTCTCTATTCAATTGTGTGGAGCGCATATCAGGTGGGTTTTCTCTGCCGGCTTAAGAGATACACGTGAAACTAAAGCCGATCCTGGGTGCCTAGGGTGCCTGTCATCCAATCCGCACTGAATTTCATTTCTAGCACATAGCCAAAAAATCGCCCCATTGACTTACATTGGAGTGCAGAAAAGGTCATTTTTTCTCGGTCCCTTTAAGAGGTAGGAGTTAAACAAGCTTAGGTCTGCGGTGCCCAGGGGGACCCCATCCAGCCCGCACTGAGTTTCATTCCTACCACCTTAGGAAAAAAAGTCATTATTTTGAGGCTTAGAAGTCATTTCTGCAATTCCCATAGAAAATCAACGGCGTCTCTATTCAATTGTGTGGAGCGCATATCAGGTGGGTTTTCTCTGCCGGCTTAAGAGATACACGTGAAACTAAAGCCGATCCTGGGTGCCTAGGGTGCCTGTCATCCAATCCGCACTGAATTTCATTTCTAGCACATAGCCAAAAAATCGCCCCATTGACTTACATTGGAGTGCAGAAAAGGTCATTTTTTCTCGGTCCCTTTAAGAGGTAGGAGTTAAACAAGCTTAGGTCTGCGGTGCCCAGGGGGGACCCCATCCAGCCCGCACTGAGTTTCATTCCTACCACCTTAGGAAAAAAAGTCATTATTTTGAGGCTTAGAAGTCATTTCTGCAATTCCCATAGAAAATCAACGGCGTCTCTATTCAATTGTGTGGAGCGCATATCAGGTGGGTTTTCTCTGCCGGCTTAAGAGATACACGTGAAACTAAAGCCGATCCTGGGTGCCTAGGGTGCCTGTCATCCAATCCGCACTGAATTTCATTTCTAGACACATAGCCAAAAAATCGCCCCATTGACTTACATTGGAGTGCAGAAAAGGTCATTTTTTCTCGGTCCCTTTAAGAGGTAGGAGTTAAACAAGCTTAGGTCTGCGGTGCCCAGGGGGAACCCCATCCAGCCCGCACTGAGTTTCATTCCTACCACCTTAGGAAAAAAGTCATTATTTTGAGGCTTAGAAGTCATTTCTGCAATTCCCATAGAAAATCAACGGCGTCTCTATTCAATTGTGTGGAGCGCATATCAGGTGGGTTTTCTCTGCCGGCTTAAGAGATACACGTGAAACTAAAGCCGATCCTGGGTGCCTAGGGTGCCTGTCATCCAATCCGCACTGAATTTCATTTCTAGCACATAGCCAAAAAATCGCCCCATTGACTTACATTGGAGTGCAGAAAAGGTCATTTTTTCTCGGTCCCTTTAAGAGGTAGGAGTTAAACAAGCTTAGGTCTGCGGTGCCCAGGGGGGACCCCACATCCAGCCCGCACTGAGTTTCATTCCTACCACCTTAGGAAAAAAAGTCATTATTTTGAGGCTTAGAAGTCATTTCTGCAATTCCCATAGAAAATCAACGGCGTCTCTATTCAATTGTGTGGAGCGCATATCAGGTGGGTTTTCTCT
Source organism: Dendropsophus ebraccatus (assembly GCF_027789765.1). NCBI lineage: Eukaryota > Metazoa > Chordata > Amphibia > Anura > Hylidae > Dendropsophus > Dendropsophus ebraccatus. The sequence continues at coordinate 36,356 of NW_027208946.1, forward strand.
GCCGGCTTAAGAGATACACGTGAAACTAAAGCCGATCCTGGGTCCTAGGGTGCCTGTCATCCAATCCGCACTGAATTTCATTTTCTAGCACATAGCCAAAAAATCGCCCCATTGACTTACATTGGAGTGCAGAAAAGGTCATTTTTTCTCGGTCCCTTTAAGAGGTAGGAGTTAAACAAGCTTAGGTCTGCGGTGCCCAGGGGGACCCCATCCAGCCCGCACTGAGTTTCATTCCTACCACCTTAGGAAAAAAAGTCATTATTTTGAGGCTTAGAAGTCATTTCTGCAATTCCCATAGAAAATCAACGGCGTCTCTATCAATTCATGTGTGGAGCGCATATCAGGTGGGTTTTCTCTGCCGGCTTAAGAGATACACGTGAAACTAAAGCCGATCCTGGGTGCCTAGGGTGCCTGTCATCCAATCCGCACTGAATTTCATTTCTAGCACATAGCCAAAAAATCGCCCCATTGACTTACATTGGAGTGCAGAAAAGGTCATTTTTTCTCGGTCCCTTAAGAGGTAGGAGTTAAACAAGCTTAGGTCTGCGGTGCCCAGGGGGGACCCCATCCAGCCCGCACTGAGTTTCATTCCTACCACCTTAGGAAAAAAAGTCATTATTTTGAGGCTTAGAAGTCATTTCTGCAATTCCCATAGAAAATCAACGGCGTCTCTATTCAATTGTGTGGAGCGCATATCAGGTGGGTTTTCTCTGCCGGCTTAAGAGATACACACGTGAAACTAAAGCCGATCCTGGGTGCCTAGGGTGCCTGTCATCCAATCCGCACTGAATTTCATTTCTAGCACATAGCCAAAAAATCGCCCCATTGACTTACATTGGAGTGCAGAAAAGGTCATTTTTTCTCGGTCCCTTTAAGAGGTAGGAGTTAAACAAGCTTAGGTCTGCGGTGCCCAGGGGGGACCCCATCCAGCCCGCACTGAGTTTCATTCCTACCACCTTAGGAAAAAAAGTCATTATTTTGAGGCTTAGAAGTCATTTCTGCAATTCCCATAGAAAATCAACGGCGTCTCTATTCAATTGTGTGGAGCGCATATCAGGTGGGTTTTCTCTGCCGGCTTAAGAGATACACGTGAAACTAAAGCCGATCCTGGGTGCCTAGGGTGCCTGTCATCCAATCCGCACTGCATTTCATTTCTAGCACATAGCCAAAAAATCGCCCCATTGACTTACATTGGAGTGCAGAAAAGGTCATTTTTTCTCGGTCCCTTTAAGAGGTAGGAGTTAAACAAGCTTAGGTCTGCGGTGCCCAGGGGGGACCCCATCCAGCCCGCACTGAGTTTCATTCCTACCACCTTAGGAAAAAAAGTCATTATTTTGAGGCTTAGAAGTCATTTCTGCAATTCCCATAGAAAATCAACGGCGTCTCTATTCAATTGTGTGGAGCGCATATCAGGTGGGTTTTCTCTGCCGGCTTAAAGATACACGTGAAACTAAAGCCGATCCTGGGTGCCTAGGGTGCCTGTCATCCAATCCGCACTGCATTTCATTTCTAGCACATAGCCAAAAAATCGCCCCATTGACTTACATTGGAGTGCAGAAAAGGTCATTTTTTCTCGGTCCCTTTAAGAGGTAGGAGTTAAACAAGCTTAGGTCTGCGGTGCCCAGGGGGACCCCATCCAGCCCGCACTGAGTTTCATTCCTACCACCTTAGGAAAAAAAGTCATTATTTTGAGGCTTAGAAGTCATTTCTGCAATTCCCATAGAAAATCAACGGCGTCTCTATTCAATTGTGTGGAGCGCATATCAGGTGGGTTTTCTCTGCCGGCTTAAGAGATACACGTGAAACTAAAGCCGATCCTGGGTGCCTAGGGTGCCTGTCATCCAATCCGCACTGAATTTCATTTCTAGCACATAGCCAAAAAATCGCCCCATTGACTTACATTGGAGTGCAGAAAAGGTCATTTTTTCTCGGTCCCTTTAAGAGGTAGGAGTTAAACAAGCTTAGGTCTGCGGTGCCCAGGGGGGACCCCATCCAGCCCGCACTGAGTTTCATTCCTACCACCTTAGGAAAAAAAGTCATTATTTTGAGGCTTAGAAGTCATTTCTGCAATTCCCATAGAAAATCAACGGCGTCTCTATTCAATTGTGTGGAGCGCATATCAGGTGGGTTTTCTCTGCCGGCTTAAGAGATACACGTGAAACTAAAGCCGATCCTGGGTGCCTAGGGTGCCTGTCATCCAATCCGCACTGAATTTCATTTCTAGCACATAGCCAAAAAATCGCCCCATTGACTTACATTGGAGTGCAGAAAAGGTCATTTTTTCTCGGTCCCTTTAAGAGGTAGGAGTTAAACAAGCTTAGGTCTGCGGTGCCCAGGGGGACCCCATCCAGCCCGCACTGAGTTTCATTCCTACCACCTTAGGAAAAAAAGTCATTATTTTGAGGCTTAGAAGTCATTTCTGCAATTCCCATAGAAAATCAACGGCGTCTCTATTCAATTGTGTGGAGCGCATATCAGGTGGGTTTTCTCTGCCGGCTTAAGAGATACACGTGAAACTAAAGCCGATCCTGGGTGCCTAGGGTGCCTGTCATCCAATCCGCACTGAATTTCATTTCTAGCACATAGCCAAAAAATCGCCCCATTGACTTACATTGGAGTGCAGAAAAGGTCATTTTTTCTCGGTCCTTTAAGAGGTAGGAGTTAAACAAGCTTAGGTCTGCGGTGCCCAGGGGGGACCCCATCCAGCCCGCACTGAGTTTCATTCCTACCACCTTAGGAAAAAAAGTCATTATTTTGAGGCTTAGAAGTCATTTCTGCAATTCCCATAGAAAATCAACGGCGTCTCTATTCAATTGTGTGGAGCGCATATCAGGTGGGTTTTCTCTGCCGGCTTAAGAGATACACGTGAAACTAAAGCCGATCCTGGGTGCCTAGGGTGCCTGTCATCCAATCCGCACTGAATTTCATTTCTAGCACATAGCCAAAAAATCGCCCCATTGACTTACATTGGAGTGCAGAAAAGGTCATTTTTTCTCGGTCCCTTTAAGAGGTAGGAGTTAAACAAGCTTAGGTCTGCGGTGCCCAGGGGGGACCCCATCCAGCCCGCACTGAGTTTCATTCCTACCACCTTAGGAAAAAAAGTCATTATTTTGAGGCTTAGAAGTCATTTCTGCAATTCCCATAGAAAATCAACGGCGTCTCCAAATTCAATTTGTTGGAGCGCATATCAGGTGGGTTTTCTCTGCCGGCTTAAGGATACACGTGAACTAAAGCCGATCCTGGGTGCCTAGGGTGCCTGTCATCCAATCCGCACTGAATTTCATTTCTAGCACATACCAAAAAATCGCCCCATTGACTTAATTGGAGGTGCAGAAAAGGTCATTTTTTCC
>NW_027208947.1:0-39683 GCF_027789765.1 Dendropsophus ebraccatus
GCAAGCACCAGGACCGTCTCTTAGAAGTGTGGTCAGCTGCGGGATGGGGCTACCAGCAGTGCAGAGCTTGCTCAGGAATGGCAGCAGGCAGGTGTGAGGGCATCTGCACTGTGCAGCTGTGAGACTGCGAGACCTGGGAGCAAGGCCTGGTCTCATGGAGGGCAGCAAAGAAGCCACTTCTCTCCAGAATAACATCAGGGACAGACGGATATTCTGCAAAAGGTCCAGGGAGCGGACTGCTGAGGGACTGGGGGAAAGGTCCAGGGAGGGACTGCTGAGGACTGGGGGAAAGGTTCCAGGGAGGGGACTGCTGAGGACTGGGGGAAAGTCCAGGGGGGACTGCTGAGGACTGGGGAAAGGTCCAGGGAGTGGACTGCTGAGGACTGGGGGAAAGGTCCAGGGAGGGGACGCTGAGGACTGGGGGAAAGGTCCATGGAGTGGACTGCTGAGGACTGGGGGAAAGGTCCTTGGAGTGGACTGCTGAGGACTGGGGAAAGGTCCAGGGAGCGGACTGCTGAGGACTGTGGAGGAAAGGTCCAGGGAGCGGACTGCTGAGGACTGGGGGAAAGGTCCAGGGAGAGGACTGCTGAGGACTGGGGGAAAGGTCCAGGGAGCCTACTGCTGAGGACTGGGGGAAAGGTCCAGGGAGCGGACTGCTGTCGCGATTGTTTTGGGACATCTGGGAAACAGCTTATTGGAGAAGACGAGGTGAGCGCTACCACCAGTATTGTCTCATGCCGACTGTAACCGGCATCCTGAAACCATTCATGTGTGGGGTTGCTTCTCGGCCAAGGGAATCGGCTCTCTCACAGTCTCACAGCCTAAAAACACGGCCATGAATAAAGAATGGGACCACAACGTCCTCCAAGAGCAACTTCTCCCAACCGGCCAAGAGCATTTGGCCACCAACAATGCCTTTCCAGCATGATGGAGCATCTGCCATAAAGCAAAGGGGATAACTAAATGGCTCTGGGACAAAACAGAGAGTTTTGGGTCCATGGCCGGAAACTCCCAGATCTTAATCCCATTGAGAACTTGTGTCAATCATCAATAGACGGGTGGACAAACAAAAACCAACAAATTCTGACAATGCAAGGATTGATTGTGCAAGAATAGACGGCTATCAGTCAGGATTTGGTCCAGAAGTTGTATGAGCAGCCGGGGGAATTGCAGAGGTCCTGAAGAAGAAGCCGCAACACTGCCAAATATTATAGACTTGCTGCAGTAACTCATCTAGCTGTCAGTATAAGCTTCTGTTACTCAGAATATGGTGCAAATATATTTCTGTATGTGATAAACATCTGACAAACACACAGAAAAACCAGAGGGCAGAGGATCATGGAAAATAGAATATTTGTGTCATTCTCAAACTTTTGGCCATGACTATATATATATATTGTAGACATGTCACAGGTGAAGTGCTCGAGGGGTGTACATCTCACCTAGGTTACTACACAGCGTCAGATGGTAAGTCCAGGAGGGATCTGTTGCTCAGCAGTGTTATGCTGCTGAGCTATTATTTATTATTGCCGGGTCTGGATGTTACATGGAATGGCGGGTAGGTTTGGTAGTGGGATCTGTCATTCCCTCCCCCGATCCAGTTCAGGTGTTGGGATCAGGTGAGCTCTGACCCTAATCAGCCTGAGAGGGCAAATGCTCTGCAGAGGCTGCAGGTGGTCGCTCTCAGCCAGGAGGTATCAGCCTGTGTGTTTGGTGGGAGCTGTGAATGCAGCCGCTGCTGGAGCTAATACACACCCTGCGGTATCCAGGTGAGAGACGCCGTGTTATATAGTGTCAGATAGGTGAGAGACGCCGCCATGTTATATAGTGTCAGATAGGTGAGAGACGCCGTGTTATATAGTGTCAGATAGGTGAGAGACGCCGCCATGTTATATAGTGTCAGATAGGTGAGAGACGCCGCCATGTTATATAGTGTCAGATAGGTGAGAGACCCGCATGTTATATAGTGTCAGATAGGTGAGAGACGCCGCCATGTTATATAGTGTCAGATAGGTGAGAGACGCCGCCATGTTATATAGTGTCAGATAGGTGAGAGACGCCGCCATGTTATATAGTGTCAGATAGGTGAGAGACGCCGCCATGTTATATAGTGTCAGATAGGTGAGAGACGCCAGGTTATATAGTGTCAGATAGGTGAGAGACGCCAGGTTATATAGTGTCAGATAGGTGAGAGACGCCGCCAGGTTATATAGTGTCAGATAGGTGAGAGACGCCGCCATGTTATATAGTGTCAGATAGGTGAGAGACGCCGCCATGTTATATAGTGTCAGATAGGTGAGAGACGCCGCCATGTTATATAGTGTCAGATAGGTGAGAGACGCCGCCATGTTATATAGTGTCAGATAGGTGAGAGACGCCGCCATGTTATATAGTGTCAGATAGGTGAGAGACGCCGCCATGTTATATAGTGTCAGATAGGTGAGAGACGCCGCCATGTTTATATAGTGTCAGATAGGTGAGAGACGCCATGTTATATAGTGTCAGATAGGTGAGAGACGCCATGTTATATAGTGTCAGATAGGTGAGAGACGCCGCCATGTTATATAGTGTCAGATAGGTGAGAGACGCCGCCATGTTATATAGTGTCAGATAGGTGAGAGACGCCCGCCATGTTATATAGTGTCAGATAGGTGAGAGGACGCCGTGTTATATAGTGTCAGATAGGTGAGAGACGCCGCCATGTTATATAGTGTCAGATAGGTGAGAGACGCCATGTTATATAGTGTCAGATAGGTGAGAGACGCCATGTTATATAGTGTCAGATAGGTGAGAGACGCCATGTTATATAGTGTCAGATAGGTGAGAGACGCCATGTTATATAGTGTCAGATAGGTGAGAGACGCCGCCATGTTATATAGTGTCAGATAGGTGAGAGACGCCGCCATGTTATATAGTGTCAGATAGGTGAGAGACGCCGCCATGTTATATAGTGTCAGATAGGTGAGAGACGCCGCCATGTTATATAGTGTCAGATAGGTGAGAGACGCCGTGTTATATAGTGTCAGATAGGTGAGAGACGCCATGTTATATAGTGTCAGATAGGTGAGAGACGCCGCCATGTTATATAGTGTCAGATAGGTGAGAGGACGCCGCCATGTTATATAGTGTCAGATAGGTGAGAGACGCCGCCATGTTATATAGTGTCAGATAGGTGAGAGACGCCGCCATGTTATATAGTGTCAGATAGGTGAGAGACGCCGCCATGTTTATATAGTGTCAGATAGGTGAGAGACGCCGCCATGTTATATAGTGTCAGATAGGTGAGAGACGCCATGTTATATAGTGTCAGATAGGTGAGAGACGCCATGTTATATAGTGTCAGATAGGTGAGAGACGCCGCCATGTTATATAGTGTCAGATAGGTGAGAGACGCCGCCATGTTATATAGTGTCAGATAGGTGAGAGACGCCATGTTATATAGTGTCAGATAGGTGAGAGACGCCGCCATGTTATATAGTGTCAGATAGGTGAGAGACGCCGCCATGTTATATAGTGTCAGATAGGTGAGAGACGCCGCCATGTTATATAGTGTCAGATAGGTGAGAGACGCCGCCATGTTATATAGTGTCAGATAGGTGAGAGACGCCATGTTATATAGTGTCAGATAGGTGAGAGACGCCATGTTATATAGTGTCAGATAGGTGAGAGACGCCATGTTATATAGTGTCAGATAGGTGAGAGACGCCGTGTTATATAGTGTCAGATAGGTGAGAGACGCCGCCATGTTATATAGTGTCAGATAGGTGAGAGACGCCATGTTATATAGTGTCAGATAGGTGAGAGACGCCGCCATGTTATATAGTGTCAGATAGGTGAGAGACGCCGCCATGTTATATAGTGTCAGATAGGTGAGAGACGCCATGTTATATAGTGTCAGATAGGTGAGAGACGCCGCCATGTTATATAGTGTCAGATAGGTGAGAGACGCCGCCATGTTATATAGTGTCAGATAGGTGAGAGACGCCGCCATGTTATATAGTGTCAGATAGGTGAGAGACGCCGCCATGTTATATAGTGTCAGATAGGTGAGAGACGCCGCCATGTTATATAGTGTCAGATAGGTGAGAGACGCCGCCATGTTATATAGTGTCAGATAGGTGAGAGACGCCGCCATGTTATATAGTGTCAGATAGGTGAGAGACGCCGTGTTATATAGTGTCAGATAGGTGAGAGACACCATGTTATATAGTGTCAGATAGGTGAGAGACGCCGCCATGTTATATAGTGTCAGATAGGTGAGAGACGCCGCCATGTTATATAGTGTCAGATAGGTGAGAGACGCCGCCATGTTATATAGTGTCAGATAGGTGAGAGACGCCGCCATGTTATATAGTGTCAGATAGGTGAGAGACGCCGCCATGTTATATAGTGTCAGATAGGTGAGAGACGCCGCCATGTTATATAGTGTCAGATAGGTGAGAGACGCCGCCATGTTATATAGTGTCAGATAGGTGAGAGACGCCGCCATGTTATATAGTGTCAGATAGGTGAGAGACGCCGCCATGTTATATAGTGTCAGATAGGTGAGAGACGCCGCCATGTTATATAGTGTCAGATAGGTGAGAGACGCCGCCATGTTATATAGTGTCAGATAGGTGAGAGACGCCGCCATGTTATATAGTGTCAGATAGGTGAGAGACGCCGCCATGTTATATAGTGTCAGATAGGTGAGAGACGCCGCCATGTTATATAGTGTCAGATAGGTGAGAGACGCCGCCATGTTATATAGTGTCAGATAGGTGAGAGACGCCGCCATGTTATATAGTGTCAGATAGGTGAGAGACGCCGCCATGTTATATAGTGTCAGATAGGTGAGAGACGCCGCCATGTTATATAGTGTCAGATAGGTGAGAGACGCCGCCATGTTATATAGTGTCAGATAGGTGAGAGACGCCGCCATGTTATATAGTGTCAGATAGGTGAGAGACGCCGCCATGTTATATAGTGTCAGATAGGTGAGAGACGCCATGTTATATAGTGTCAGATAGGTGAGAGACGCCATGTTATATAGTGTCAGATAGGTGAGAGACGCCGCCATGTTATATAGTGTCAGATAGGTGAGAGACGCCGCCATGTTATATAGTGTCAGATAGGTGAGAGACGCCGCCATGTTATATAGTGTCAGATAGGTGAGAGACGCCGCCATGTTATATAGTGTCAGATAGGTGAGAGACGCCGCCATGTTATATAGTGTCAGATAGGTGAGAGACGCCGCCATGTTATATAGTGTCAGATAGGTGAGAGACGCCGCCATGTTATATAGTGTCAGATAGGTGAGAGACGCCATGTTATATAGTGTCAGATAGGTGAGAGACGCCGCCATGTTATATAGTGTCAGATAGGTGAGAGACGCCGCCATGTTATATAGTGTCAGATAGGTGAGAGACGCCATGTTATATAGTGTCAGATAGGTGAGAGACGCCATGTTATATAGTGTCAGATAGGTGAGAGACGCCGCCGTGTTATATAGTGTCAGATAGGTGAGAGACGCCATGTTATATAGTGTCAGATAGGTGAGAGACGCCATGTTATATAGTGTCAGATAGGTGAGAGAGACGCCGCCATGTTATATAGTGTCAGATAGGTGAGAGACGCCGCCATGTTATATAGTGTCAGATAGGTGAGAGACGCCGCCATGTTATATAGTGTCAGATAGGTGAGAGAGACGCCGCCATGTTATATAGTGTCAGATAGGTGAGAGACGCCGCAATGTTATATAGTGTCAGATAGGTGAGAGACGCCGCCATGTTATATAGTGTCAGATAGGTGAGAGACGCCGCCATGTTATATAGTGTCAGATAGGTGAGAGACGCCGCCATGTTATATAGTGTCAGATAGGTGAGAGACGCCGTGTTATATAGTGTCAGATAGGTGAGAGACGCCATGTTATATAGTGTCAGATAGGTGAGAGACATCATGTTATATAGTGTCAGATAGGTGAGAGACGCCGCCATGTTATATAGTGTCAGATAGGTGAGAGACGCCGCCATGTTATATAGTATCAGATAGGTGAGAGACGCCGCCATGTTATATAGTGTCAGATAGGTGAGAGACGCCGCCATGTTATATAGTGTCAGATAGGTGAGAGACGCCGCCATGTTATATAGTGTCAGATAGGTGAGAGACGCCGCCATGTTATATAGTGTCAGATAGGTGAGAGACGCCATGTTATATAGTGTCAGATAGGTGAGAGACGCCGCCATGTTATATAGTGTCAGATAGGTGAGAGAACCTGTTAGCGCCCAGACGGGTAAGAGCTTTTTGTTTGGTTCCTATAAGTGCGGTGGCTGCTGTATTTCTGTTTGCTGGACGGTTTATGCTGCAAATAAACGCCAAGCTGTTATTTTATAAGTCCAAGTCTGATGTGAACTGTGTCCAAACACACCATCCCCCGGGAAGATCCCTACAATATATATATATATATATATATATATATATATATATATATATATATATATATATATATATATATATATATATACATATACACACACACCAGGCAGATAGATGTATGTATTGTAGGGATCTTCCCGGGGGATGGTGTGTTTGGACACAGTTCAGACAGCAAACTTGGACTTATAAAAACAGCTGGGTGTTTATTAGCTGCATAAACAGTCCTCAACAGAAATGTAGCAATACCATGCTTTTCAGAACAAAACAAAAAGGTCCTTGCCGGTCTGGTCACTTACTAACACAGGTCTCCTATCTGACTCTTCAGTAGGCAGTATCACAGGGTATGAATAGGCCCCAGTGGCGGCAGTATTCGTTGCTCCCAGGAGATACAGCATACAAGCTGTTCACCCCTGGCTGAGAGCAATCCCTTTCAGACTGACCAGAGCTTTTGCCTTCTCAGGCTGATTGGGATCAGAGCTCACCTGATCCCAAAACCCACACTGGATCGAGGGGGAGGGAATGGCAGATCCCACTACCAACCTACCCACCATTCCAGTAAATCCGGGCCGGAAAATTTAAAGAACAACTCAGCAGCATATCACTGCTGAGTGACAGGTCTCTTCCAGATTTACCATCTCCCCATAAGCAGTAGTCTGGGTGAGATGTACCTCCCCTCGAGCACTTCTCCTGTGACATGTCCACAGTATGTAGATAAACAATAATAGAAGGATGGACCACACTGTGCTGGCTTCAAGTCAGGATAGCTTCAAGCTGGTGGGTGCACGTCCCAACAAAAGTCGACCCCCCACTTCACTGGATAACGAATTTGTAGAGAAGAGGACGGCACTCCAATAGTGTAAACTGATGATTTATTCACCCAATCACATACAGCGGCGTTTCGATTCTAACCTGAGTCTTTTCAAGCAAAAAGTCTTGAAAAAGACTCCGGTTAGAGTCGAAACGTCGCTGTATGTGATTGGGTGAATAAATCATCACTTTACACTATTGAAGTGCCGTCCTCTTCTCTACAAATATGTATGTAGATAGATATACAGTGGTACCTTGGTTTAAGAGCGTTTTGGTTTAAGAGCTCACAGTTTTTCAGAATAGTGACTTGGTGTAAGAGCATTGCTTTGGTGTAAGAGCTCCCTGTACTGCTGCTGTGTTATCAGGGTTATACAGTTACTATACACTATACACCACATGCTGCTATACTGTACAGTAACTTATATATCACATATCCAGCTGCTGTGTTATCAGGGTTATACAGTTACTATACATTATATACCACATGCTGCTATACTGTACAGTAACTTATATATCACATATCCAGCAGCTGCAGTGTTATCAGGGTTATACAGTTACTATACATTATACACCACATGCTGCTATACTGTACAGTAACTTATATATCACATATCCAGCTGCTGTGTTATCAGGGTTATACAGTTACTATACATTATACACCACATGCTGCTATACTGTACAGTAACTTATATATCACATATCCAGCTGCTGTGTTATCAGGGTTATACAGTTACTATACATTATATACCACATGCTGCTATACTGTACAGTAACTTATATATCACATATCCAGCTGCTGTGTTATCAGGGTTATACAGTTACTATACATTATATACCACATGCTGCTATACTGTACAGTAACTTATATATCACATATCCAGCTGCTGCTGTGTTATCAGGGTTATACAGTTACTATACATTATATACCACATGCTGATTGCTATACTGTACAGTAACTTATATATCACATATCCAGCTGCTGCTGTGTTATCAGGGTTATACAGTTACTATACATTATACACCACATGCTGCTATACTGTACAGTAACTTATATATCACATATCCAGCTGCTGCAGTGTTATCAGGGTTATACAGTTACTATACATTATACACCACATGCTGCTATACTGTACAGTAACTTATATATCACATATCCAGCTGCTGTGTTATCAGGGTTATACAGTTACTATACATTTTATACCACATGCTGATTGCTATACTGTACAGTAACTTATATATCACATATCCAGCTGCTGTGTTATCAGGGTTATACAGTTACTATACATTATACACCACATGCTGCTATACTGTACAGTAACTTATATATCACATATCCAGCTGCTGTGTTATCAGGGTTATACAGTTACTATACATTATACACCACATGCTGCTATACTGTACAGTAACTTATATATCACTCATCCAGCTGCTGTGTTATCAGGGTTATACAGTTACTATACATTATACACCACATGCTGCTATACTGTACAGTAACATATCACATATCCAGACTGCTGTGTTATCAGGGTTATACAGTTACTATACATTATATACCACATGCTGCTATACTGTACAGTAACTTATATATCACATATCCAGCTGCTGTGTTATCAGGGTTATACAGTTACTATACATTATACACCACATGCTGCTATACTGTACAGTAACTTATATATTACATATCCAGCTGCTGTGTTATCAGGGTTATACAGTTACTATACATTATACACCACATGCTGCTATACTGTACAGTAACATATATATCACATATCCAGCTGCTGTGTTATCAGGGTTATACAGTTACTATACATTATACACCACAGGCTGATTGCTATACTGTACAGTAACTTATATATCACATATCCAGCTGCTGTGTTATCAGGGTTATACAGTTACTGTACACTATATACCACATGCTGACTGCTATATTGTACAGTAACTTATATATCACATATCCAGCTGCTGCTGTGTTATCAGGGTTATACAGTTACTATACATTATACACCACATGCTGCTATACTGTATAGTAAGTTATATATCACATATCCAGCTGCTGTGTTATCAGGGTTATACAGTTACTATACATTATACACCACATGCTGATTGCTACACTGTACAGTAACTTATATATCACATATCCAGCTGCTGTGTTATCAGGGTTATACAGTTACTATACATTATACACCACATGCTGCTATACTGTACAGTAACTTATATATCACATATCCAGCTGCTGTGTTATCAGGGTTATACAGTTACTATACACTATATACCACATGCTGCTATACTGTACAGTAACTTATATATCACATATCCAGCTGCTGTGTTATCAGGGTTATACAGTTACTGTACACTATATACCACATGCTGACTGCTATATTGTACAGTAACTTATAATATCACAGATTTAGCTGCTTCTCGTTGTTTCATCTCTTCATGTTATTCAGAATAATAATCAGTATATTTGGGGGGTGGAACCAATTGTCTGCAGATCAGTGATTTCTTACAGGAAAATTTGCTTTGGTGCAAGAGTGATTTGCATTACAAGCACCATAATATTCCTAATCCAAGGCACCACTGTATATATATCAGGCAGGTTACATTCGGTGATTGTAGATTTACCAGGTTTTCACCACTGATGGCAGGAGGCAGTCTTGTTTGCCCAAGAGTGAGAAAACTGGCTGCAGCATTGACCCCCTCTGTGACCCCATTGCCTGGACAGGACAAAAACACCAAGGCCAGTTCTTGCCACTGGTCAAGTTGGTTAGGCCAGAAGTCAGTGGTGTCGCAGGCCTGTCCGGGTATTACTCAACCTGCTTGGCAAAACCTTTTCTTTCATGTGTGTCACGTTGGAAGATAAGGGGGGGGGGGGGAGGAAATCTGCTCATCATCGTATCAAAACAAAATGGCTTGCTGCTCCTAATGCTGCGTAGTGTCAGAGGACTATGAGGCCGGACTAGACCATCAGGGTCAGAATATTGCTCAGGCTGAAAATCAGAAAGACTCTACTCATCCTGCATTACAGCGGTCCCTGGAGCTGCACCGGTGGACAGAATGGCCCACCCTGCCCCGAGCTGCTGAATGGGAGGCCCTGGTGACTGCTGACCAGATGAGTAGTAGTCAGTAGTAGTCAGTAGTAATGCACGCTGCCACTATAATGCTCTGCTTACTAAGCTCCCAGGCTTTAAATGGCCACTACCTTTTATACAGACACTGACATGACCCCCTAGATGCCTCATGATTGGCTAACCCCTCTCCAGTGATTGAGGTGCTGACTGATGGCCCAGCCCCCTCCCCCGATGCCTCATGATTGGCTAACCCCTCTCCAGTGATTGAAGTGCTGACTGATGGCCCAGCCCCCTCCCCCGATGCCTCATGATTGGCTAACCCCTCTCCAGTGATTGAAGTGATGACTGATGGCCCAGCCCCCTCCCCCGATGCATCATGATTGGCTAACCCTCTCCAGTGATTGAAGTGATGACTGATGGCCCAGCCCCCTCCCCCGATGCCTCATGATTGGCTAACCCTCTCCAGTGATTGAGGTGCTGACTGATGGCCCAGCCCCCTCCCCGATGCCTCATGATTGGCTAACCCCTCTCCAGTGATTGAGTGATGACTGATGGCCCCCCTCCCCCGATGCCTCATGATTGGCTAACCTCTCTCCAGTGATTGAAGTGCTGACTGATGGCCCCCCTCCCCCGATGCCTCATGATTGGCTAACCCCTCTCCAGTGATTGAAGTGCTGACTGATGGCCCCCCTCCCCCGATGCCTCATGATTGGCTAACCCCTCTCCAGTGATTGAGGTGCTGACTGATGGCCCAGCCCCCGATTCCTCATGATTGGCTAACCCCTCTCCAGTGATTGAGGTGCTGACTGATGGCCCAGCCCCCTCCCCCGATGCCTCATGATTGGCTAACCTCTCTCCAGTGATTGAAGTGCTGACTGATGGCCCAGCCCCCGAGGAGCCTCATGATTGGCTAACCCCTCTCCAGTGATTGAAGTGATGACTGATGGCCCAGCCCCCTCCCCCGATGCCTCATGATTGGCTAACCCCTCTCCAGTGATTGAAGTGCTGACTGATGGCCCAGCCCCCGAGGAGCCTCATGATTGGCTAACCCCTCTCCAGTGATTGAAGTGCTGACTGATGGCCCAGCCCCCTCCCCCGATGCCTCATGATTGGCTAACCCCTCTCCAGTGATTGAGGTGCTGACTGATGGCCCAGCCCCCTCCCCCGATGCCTCATGATTGGCTAACCCCTCTCCAGTGATTGAGGTGCTGACTGATGGCCCAGCCCCCTCCCCCGATGCCTCATGATTGGCTAACCCCTCTCCAGTGATTGAGGTGCTGACTGATGGCCCCCTCCCCCGATGCCTCATGATTGGCTAACCCCTCTCCAGTGATTGAAGTGCTGACTGATGGCCCAGCCCCCTCCCCCGATGCCTCATGATTGGCTAACCTCTCTCCAGTGATTGAAGTGATGACTGATGGCCCAGCCCTCTCCCCCGATGCCTCATGATTGGCTAACCTCTCTCCAGTGATTGAAGTGATGACTGATGGCCCCCCTCCCCCGATGCCTCATGATTGGCTAACCCCTCTCCAGTGATTGAAGTGATGACTGATGGCCCAGCCCCCTCCCCCGAGGAGCCTCATGATTGGCTAACCCCTCTCCAGTGATTGAAGTGCTGACTGATGGCCCAGCCCCCGATGCCTCATGATTGGCTAACCCCTCTCCAGTGATTGAGGTGCTGACTGATGGCCCAGCCCCCTCCCCCGATGCCTCATGATTGGCTAACCCCTCTCCAGTGATTGAAGTGCTGACTGATGGCCCAGCCCCCGAGGAGCCTCATGATTGGCTAACCCCTCTCCAGTGATTGAGGTGCTGACTGATGGCCCAGCCCCCGAGGAGCCTCATGATTGGCTAACCTCTCTCCAGTGATTGAGGTGCTGACTGATGGCCCAGCCCCCGAGGAGCCTCCTTGGTCCATGTCTGGGGGTCTTAGCTGTACCTAGCTGCAGTGTTCTGTGTTGTGCAGTTATTAGGGGGGTTTCCCTCCATCCGTAAGGCACACGTATGGGACACGCTATACATTGGCTCATGTCTGTATCTTCTGCTTATAACATTCAGCTTCTGTCTTCTAGATTCCTGAAGTAGATGATTTGGATCCAGAAAATCCTTTAACATCCCTGAGGGTTCAGGAGGCAAAGGAAGCTGTGGTGCTCCATTGGGGATCGATGGGGGATTCTTTACTGATTCAGCTTTGGGACTTTCCATCAATCGTCTCCCCCGACATCTCCGGGTATGTCATGGGCGATCTGCGGGGAACCTGCTGGTAACAATGGACGGCGCTCACCTCTTCTGGTGCTATCAATTGTTTCATACAGAAAAGTGATAACTTCCCTTTAAATAGAACACACAGGGCAGTAATACCATGAGTAAGATCCCCCAAACCACTCAAAACCCGTTGGCTCTGTCATCTGTGGCTTCGCTTATTCACTGTAATGTAAAGAAGCTGAGTACCACCTGTGACCTGGGGCCGATGTGCGCTTCACTCATTGTCTGCACACATAATACATTGCACTGTGCTAGGGAAGGTGGACGCCATTACAGTCGTGACATCATCATATTCTTGGTGTTTTGTAGAGTTCGCTTCTCGCTGCTCCTGTTCTCCCTAACTCGACTCTTCTCCAGACACTTCGGCCGGTGACAACAGAGGAGAATGTCCGACCAGTAAGAAGACCTGGAGCTGATGTGAGTTCATGTATGGGAGCATTGGTCTGAGGCCATGGCGGCTCATCTGGGCAGACCACGAGGTGCCACGTCAGCAGTGCAGAACCCCTGGGCAGGCCTGGTACCCAGAATCCATGACTGTATGTGATGTGTGATGGAAGGACACAGCACCCCCCACCATCTCCAGCCATCAGATTCAACTAACACTGACCCTGAGAAATGGGGTTAGAGATACAACATGGCGGCCTCCATGCACTGAAGAGGATTCAGACAATCATGGGAGAGGGAGCATCATGGCTCAGGGCTGGGGCGTAGCTAGGATTCATGGGGCCCCCATAGCAAAAAACTGTATGGGGCCCCATGAATCCTGTACGCTCCCCCTCCCCCCACTGCCAAACACAGACAATGACGCACATATACACACACAGAGGCACCATTAACGTATATACAGATACGCCACAGATATTAGTGGGGGGTTCTTTTATTAGAGCCCAACATTAATAGAAGCTGCTGCAGAACATCTTTGGGAGCAAACCTGTCCATCACTTGAGACATACATACAGACAGACATACATACACACACACACTGACATATACATATACCCACAGATACATATATACACACACTGACATATACATATACCCACAGATACATATATACACACACTGACATATACATATACCCACAGATACATATATACACACACTGACATATACATATACCCACAGATACATATATACACACACTGACATATACATATACCCACAGATACATATATACACACACTGACATATACATATACCCACAGATACATATATACACACACTGACATATACATATACCCACAGATACATATATACACACACTGACATATACATATACCCACAGATACATACACACACACACTGACATATACATATACCCACAGATACATACACACACACACTGACATATACATATACCCACAGATACATATATACACACACTGACATATACATATATACACACACTGACATATACATATATACACACACTGACATATACCCACAGATACATACACACACACACTGACATATACATATACCCACAGATACATATATACACACACTGACATATACATATACCCACAGATACATATATACACACACTGACATATACATATACCCACAGATACATATATACACACACTGACATATACATATACCCACAGATACATATATACACACACTGACATATACATATACCCACAGATACATATATACACACACTGACATATACATATACCCACAGATACATACACACACACACACTGACATATACATATACCCACAGATACATACACACACACTGACATATACATATACCCACAGATACATACACACACACTGACATATACATATACCCACAGATACATATATACACACACATATACATATACCCACAGTAACATATGTATACACACTGACATATACATATACCCACAGATACATATATACACACACTGACATATACATATACCCACACATATATATATATATACACACACTGACATATACATATACCCACAGATACATATATACACACACTGACATATACATATACCCACAGATACATATATACACACACTGACATATACATATACCCACAGATACATACACACACACACTGACATATACATATACCCACAGATACATATATACACACACACTGACCTATACATATACCCACAGATACATATATACACACACTGACATATACATATACCCACAGATACATATATACACACACTGACATATACATATACCCACAGATACATATATACACACACTGACATATACATATACCCACAGATACATACACACACACACACACACACACACTGTCATATACATATACCCACAGATACATACACACACACTGACATATACATATACCCACAGATACATATATACACACACATATACATATACCCACAGAAACATATGTATACACACTGACCTATACATACACCCACAGATACATATATACACACACTGACATATACATATACCCACAGATACATATATACACACACTGACATATACATATACCCACAGATACATATGTACACTCACTGACACACATACACAGCACTTACAGCTCCCAGGCTTCCCCCTCCTCCTCCTGTAGTCCGGGCTGATCTTCACAGAGAAGTATTGAGGACCTTTGGGTCATGTGACCCAAAGGTCCTTCATCCCTCTCCTGTGCCGTCTGGCAGGTCCTGCTCCTCTGTTCAGCCCGCTCACCCGGCACTACAGTGAGGGGTCCCTCTTCCACTGGACCCCTGGGGGAGCGGGGTACCTACCATGAAGGCAGGGCAGGCTTCCTCGGGCCCCCTTCATGCAGGGGCCCCATAGCAGTCGCCTTCCCTGCCTTCATAGTAGCTATGCCACTGTCTCAGGGTCTGATCCCTGCAGTCATGCTCTGGCTTGACCTATAGTGGGCGCTGCACAAAAAATCATCCCAGAAATAGTCTATAGGGGGAAGGCTCTAGAGTTGTGGCCAGTGTTGGACTGGACCACCAGAGGATCCTGCGGTGGGCCGCCAGCTTTACAACATGCACAAACACTGATTCCCATGTCTTTTCCCACTGTTTCTTCATTGGTGGGCCCCTAGGATCATTTCCTCTGGTGGGCCCCAGATACCACAGTCCAACACTGTTTGTGACCTTTCACAAGGGTTCACTTTGTTTCAGTGCACCTGAACATATTGATGATTGTGGGTCAGAGGTCACAGTTCAGAGATTGTGGGTGGGAGGTCACAGCTGTTTAGGGTTACTTGATAATTTACCTGCCTTTGCTTCTCTTGTGGCTTCAGCTCAAACAACCTGAGAAACGATCTGAAATGGCAAAAGAAAAACTGACTGAGGAAACAAGGGAAGCGCAAGCGGTGGAGGAAGGGGAGGAGCAAGCGGTGGAGGAAGGGGAGGAGCAAGCGGTGGAGGAAGGGGAGGAGCAAGCGGTGGAGGAATGGGAGGAGCAAAATGTGGAGACTAATGGCCTTGACGAGATCCCGTCCTTCCTTCAGGACATCCTAGCCAATGTGAATGCTAGAAAAGAGTCGCCTCCTGCACAGAACACAAGTCCTCCTCCTCCTCCTCCTCCGGCCCGAAGCCTCAAGCAACCAAAATCCACAAGAACACAGGTAAAGGTCCCCACCCAGAAGGTGGAGCATCTTGTGGAGGTGGCGGTAGACTCCATCTGACACTAAGGACTTCTTGTAGCCTTCAACCCAGCAAGGAGATTCCTCACCTTCCCTGGGACTTGTAGTGCCACCTCCTGACTGTTAGTATAATCTCATGGCGATGACCCCCGATTTCTGCTCTGCCTCTGGGGGTTATGGGTAGGGGTTACACCCGTCAGGAGTTATGGGTAAATACCAGGGAGATCCGCCTGGGACTTGTAGTGCCACCTCTTGTGTTAGTGTAATCTCATGGTGATTCCCTGACTCCTCTGTCTCTGGGGGTTATGAGAGTCTGGCAGAGCCTGGACCCCAAGGGCTGGGGGGCCTGGGCCCTATAAGTCATGTCATAGTCCTTTTACACCTACAGATAAATCACTTTATCGCTTTTTTTAGTGAACCAAATAGGACAATTTTTCAGAGTTCATAAGAGATCAATGACTACATAACCTTGTTAGTATAATACCGTATAATAGCGTATAATATCCTCATATATATTGCGAGGGACGAGGGTTAAAAAATAATTTTTGTTCGTCACTCAATCGTTGCGGCATTTACACCATAATATTACAGATTAAATTCAAGCAATTTATTTCACGATAGTCGTATAAAACAACTTTCAGAAAGGGTCTAGATAGAAAAGACAAAGTGAAGCCCTATCACTGTCTCTATATTCTTTACTGTAAGAGCAGTGAGACTATGAACATGAACATGATGGAAACCTTTATATATGTTACAGGAGGAAGAAGGGAAAGGGAGGACATGATGGAGGAAGAAGGGAAAGGGAGGACATGATGGAAACCTTTATATATGTTACAGGAGGGAAGAAGGGAAAGGAAACATGATGGAAACCTTTATATATGTTACAGGAGGAAGAAGGGAAAGGAAACATGATGGAAACCTTTATATATGTTACAGGAGGAAGAAGGGAAAGGGAGGACATGATGGAAACCTTTATAAATGTTACAGGAGGAAGAAGGGAAAGGGGGGACATGATGGAAACCTTTATATGTTACAGGAGGAAGAAGGGAAAGGGGGGACATGATGGAAACCTTTATATATGTTACAGGAGGAAGAAGGGAAAGGGAGGAGATGATGGAAACCTTTATATATGTTACAGGAGGAAGAAGGGAAAGGGGGAACATGATGGAAACCTTTATATATGTTACAGGAGGAAGAAGGGAAAGGGGGGACATGATGGAAACCTTTATATATGTTACAGGAGGAAGAAGGGAAAGGGGGACATGATGGAAACCTTTATATATGTTACAGAAGGAAGAAGGGAAAGGGGGGACATGATGGAAACCTTTATATATGTTACAGGAGGAAGAAGGGAAAGGGGGGACATGATGGAAACCTTTATATATGTTACAGGAGGAAGAAGGGAAAGGGGGGACATGATGGAAACCTTTATACATGTTACAGAAGGAAGAAGGGAAAGGGAGGACATGATGGAAACCTTTATATATGTTACAGGAGGAAGAAGGGAAAGGAGGACATGATGGAAACCTTTATATATGTTACAGGAGGGAGAAGGGAAAGGGGGGACATGATGGAAACCTTTATATATGTTACAGGAGGGAGAAGGGAAAGGGAGGACATGATGGAAACCTATATATATGTTACAGGAGGAAGAAGGGAAAGGGGGGGACATGGTGGAAACCTTTATATATGTTACTGAAGGAAGAAGGGAAAGGGAGGACATGATGGAAACCTTTATATATGTTACAGGAGGAAGAAGGGAAAGGAAACATGATGGAAACCTTTATATATGTTACAGGAGGAAGAAGGGAAAGGGGAGACATGATGGAAACCTTTATATATGTTACAGGAGGAAGAAGGGAAAGGGGGACATGATGGAAACCTTTATATATGTTACAGGAGGAAGAAGGGAAAGGGAGGACATGATGGAAACCTTTATATATGTTACAGGAGGAAGAAGGGAAAGGGAGGACATGATGTAACATATATAAAGGTTTCCAGGAGGAAGAAGGGAAAGGGAGGACATGATGGAAACCTTTATATATGTTACAGGAGGAAGAAGGGAAAGGGAGGACATGATGGAAACCTTTATATATGTTACAGGAGGAAGAAGGGAAAGGGGGGACATGATGGAAACCTTTATATATGTTACAGGAGGAAGAAGGGAAAGGGAATACATGATGGAAACCTTTATATATGTTACAGGAGGAAGAAGGGAAAGGGGGGACATGATGGAAACCTTTATATATGTTACAGGAGGAAGAAGGGAAAGGGAGGACATGATGGAAACCTTTATATATGTTACAGGAGGAAGAAGGGAAAGGGAGGACATGATGTAACATATATAAAGGTTTCCAGGAGGAAGAAGGGAAAGGGAGGACATGATGGAAACCTTTATATATGTTACAGGAGGAAGAAGGGAAAGGGAGGACATGATGGAAACCTTTATATATGTTACAGGAGGAAGAAGGGAAAGGGGGGACATGATGGAAACCTTTATATATGTTACAGGAGGAAGAAGGGAAAGGGAGGACATGATGGAAACCTTTATATATGTTACAGGAGGAAGAAGGGAAAGGGGGGACATGATGGAAACCTTTATATATGTTACAGGAGGAAGAAGGGAAAGGGGGGACATGATGGAAACCTTTATATATGTTACAGGAGGAAGAAGGGAAAGGAGGGGACATGGTGGAAACCTTTATATATGTTACAGGAGGAAGAAGGGAAAGGGGGGACATGATGGAAACCTTTATATATGTTACAGGAGGAAGAAGGGAAAGGGAGGGACATGATGGAAACCTTTATATATGTTACAGGAGGAAGAAGGGAAAGGGAGGGACATGATGGAAACCTTTATATATGTTACAGGAGGAAGAAGGGAAAGGGAGGGACATGATGGAAACCTTTATATATGTTACAGGAGGAAGAAGGGAAAGGGGGGACATGATGGAAACCTTTATATATGTTACAGGAGGGAAGAAGGGAAAGGGAGGACATGATGGAAACCTTTATATATGTTACAGGAGGAAGAAGGGAAAGGGAGGACATGATGGAAACCTTTATATATGTTACAGGAGGAAGAAGGGAAAGGGGAGGACATGATGGAAACCTTTATATATGTTACAGGAGGAAGAAGGGAAAGGGGAGGACATGATGGAAACCTTTATATATGTTACAGGAGGAAGAAGGGAAAGGGGAGGACATGATGGAAACCTTTATATATGTTACAGGAGGAAGAAGGGAAAGGGGGGACATGATGGAAACCTTTATAGTGCCATCAACACCCAACAACTTACAGACTCTGTACAGTCATCACTGCCTCCTATCTCTTCGCTCTCCTGTCCCAATCTGACTGCCAAATGCTATCACGACACCCTCAAAACAACACCTGACAAAATGGCACCCCTCACACCTCAATCAGCAAAACGCAGACGACCACAACCCTGGCACACACCTTCAACTCGTTTTCTTAGACGGTGTTCTAGGTGTGCTGAACGTTCGTGGAGGAAGTCTAAAACTGATGCAAACCTCCTACATTACAAATTTGTGCTTAGAAGCTCCTACTCCGCTCTTCATTCTGCTAAACAATCTTACTTTACCTCTCTCATTTCTTCTCTATCCCATAACCCAAAACGTCTCTTTGAGACCCTCAACTCCCTCCTCAAACCCAAAGTTCAGACACCCGTAACTAACCTCTGTGCTGAAGACCTAGCATCCTACTTCAAGGAAAAGATAGATACCATCCGTCAGGAGATCACCTCCCAGTCCCAAAGAAGTGTCCATCCCATTCCCTCTTGTATTTCCTCCTCTTCCCTCTCAGTATTTGAACCTATAACAGAGGAGGAAGTCTCCAGACTCCTCTCCTCATCTCGCCCCACCACCTGCCCTAGTGACCCTATTCCCTCACACCTTGTCCAGTCTCTCTCTCCTGTTGTCACTACTTACCTTACTAAAATCTTCAACCTCTCCCTCTCCTCTGGCATCTTCCCCTCGGCTTTCAAACACACCATTATCACTCCCTTACTGAAAAAACCCTCCCTAGACCCCTCCTGTGCGGCCAACTATCGGCCTGTCTCTAATCTTCCTTTTATCTCCAAACTGTTGGAACGTCTGGTCTATTCCCGCCTAACCTGCTACCTCTCTGACAACTCTCTCCTTGACCCCCTTCAGTCCGGTTTCCGTCCTCACCGCTCTACAGAAACTGCCCTGACTAACGTCTCTAATGATCTCCTCTCCGCCAAATCTAAAGGTGACCATTCACTTCTCATCCTCCTGGACCTATCTGCAGCTTTTGACACAGTAGACCACCAGCTCCTCCTCTCCACGCTCCGCTCTATCGGCCTCAAGGACTCTGCTCTTTCCTGGTTCTCCTCCTATCTCTCCGACCGCTCCTTTAGTGTATCACTTTCTGGCTCCACGTCATCTTCTCTCCCCCTTACAGTCGGGGTTCCTCAGGGATCAGTCCTGGGCCCTCTCCTTTTCTCACTTTACACTTTACCCATTGGACAAATCATCAGCAAGTTTGGTTTTCAGTACCATCTCTATGCTGATGATACCCAGCTGTATACCTCCTCCCGTGATATCACCCAGCTATATACCATCTCTATGCTGATGATACCCAGCTGTATACCTCCTCCCGTGATATCACCCCCGCACTTCTACAGAACACCAGTAACTGTCTGTCTGCCGTCTCTAACGCTATGTCCTCCCTATTCCTAAAACTAAACCTTTCTAAGACTGAGCTTCTTGTCTTCCCTCCCTCTGCTAAACACCCCCCACCTGACATCTCCATCTCTGTCTGTGGTGCGACCATAGCTTCTACACAGCAAGCCCGCTGCCTTGGGGTTATGTGTGACTCGGATCTGTCCTTCACTCCTCACATTAAATCTCTTTCACGTTCCTGTAATCTGCATCTAAAAAACATCTCTAAAATCCGTCCCTTCCTTCCTGTCAAATCTGCTAAAACTCTCATTGTCGCTCTGATTCATTCCCGTCTAGACTACTGCAATTCCTTACTAATCGGCCTTCCTTCCTCTAAACTCTCCTCTCTCCAGTCCATTCTCAATGCAGCGGCCAGGCTCATCTCCCTGTCCAGCCGTTATACTGATGCCTCCCCCCTGTGCCAATCACTACACTGGCTCCCTGTTAAACACAGGATACAATATAAAGTCCTCCTGCTCACCCACAAGGCTCTCCACAGTGCTGCACCTCCATACATCTCCTCCCTCATCTCTGTCTACCCTCCTACCCGTGCCTTACGCTCCTCTAATGACTTACGAGTAACATCCACCTTGATCCGCACCTCTCACTCCCGTCTCCAGGACGTCACCTGAGCTGCACCAGTTCTATGGAATCCATTACCCAAGACTGTCAGACACCTCCAATACACAAAGCTTCAAATGGGCCCTCAAAACTCATCTGTTCAAGCAGGCTTAGCAGGTTCCCTAATTTTGACTCAACCCTCAACCCCCCTTCCCCCCCCCCCCCCCCCCCCCCCCCCCCCACACACACACACACACACACACACACACACCTCCACCACGCACACACACACATACATACACACACACACACACACACACACACCAAGCATTTAAGCACTTAGACCTGTAGCAGGCATTGGCTGGTGACAGGTTCACCCCCCCTTACCCGCACTGCCTTATTTATAAAGATGGCCGGACCATGAGAACAACGATGCACTTTGCCCCTCTGCCATTCTGTCTCGCACCCCCTCCTGATAGTGTGTAAGCTGATGCATGCGAGCAGGGACCTCACTCCTCATGTATGGATAATTATATGTATCTCTGTAATGTCGATTTTTTGTCTATGTATGTACCTCCAGAATTGTAAAGTGCTGTGGAATCTGTTGGCGCTATATAAATACAAATTATTATTATTATTAAGGGAAAGGGGGGACATGATGGAAACCTTTATATATGTTACAGGAGGAAGAAGGGAAAGGGAGGAGATGATGGAAACCTTTATATATGTTACAGGAGGAAGAAGGGAAAGGGGGACATGATGGAAATCTTCATATATGTTACAGGAGGGAAGAAGGGAAAGGGAGGACATGATGGAAACCTTTATATATGTTACAGGAGGAAGAAGGGAAAGGGAGGACATGATGGAAACCTTTATATATGTTACAGGAGGAAGAAGGGAAAGGGGGGACATGATGGAAACCTTTATATATGTTACAGGAGGAAGAAGGGAAAGGGGGGACATGATGGAAACCTTTATATATGTTACAGGAGGAAGAAGGGAAAGTGAGGACATGATGGAAACCTTTATATATGTTACAGGAGGAAGAAGGGAAAGGGGGGACATGATGGAAACCTTTATATATGTTACAGGAGGAAGAAGGGAAAGGGGGGACATGATGGAAACCTTTATATATGTTACAGGAGGAAGAAGGGAAAGGGGGGACATGATGGAAACCTTTATATATGTTACAGGAGGAAGAAGGGAAAGGGGGGACATGATGGAAACCTTTATATATGTTACAGGAGGGAAGAAGGGAAAGGAGGAGATGATGGAAACCTTTATATATGTTACAGGAGGAAGAAGGGAAAGGGAGGACATGATGGAAACCTTTATATATGTTACAGGAGGAAGAAGGGAAAGGGAGGACATGATGGAAACCTTTATATATGTTACAGGAGGAAGAAGGGAAAGGGAGGACATGATGGAAACCTTTATATATGTTACAGGAGGAAGAAGGGAAAGGGAGGACATGATGGAAACCTTTATATATGTTACAGGAGGAAGAAGGGAAAGGAGGGACATGATGGAAACCTTTATATATGTTACAGGAGGAAGAAGGGAAAGGGAGGACATGATGGAAACCTTATATATGTTACAGGAGGAAGAAGGGAAAGGGGAGGACATGATGGAAACCTTTGTATATGTTACAGGAGGAAGAAGGGAAAGGGGAGGACATGATGGAAACCTTTATATATGTTACAGGAGGAAGAAGGGAAAGGGAGGACATGATGGAAACCTTTATATATGTTACAGGAGGAAGAAGGGAAAGGGAGGACATGATGGAAACCTTTATATATGTTACAGGAGGAAGAAGGGAAAGGGAGGACATGATGGAAACCTTTATATATGTTAAAGGAGGAAGAAGGGAAAGGGGAGACATGATAGAAACCTTTGTATATGTTACAGGAGGAAGAAGGGAAATGAGGACATAATGGAAACCTTTATATATGTTACAGGAGGAAGAAGGGAAAGGGAGGACATGATGTAACATATATAAAGGTTTCCAGGAGGAAGAAGGGAAAGGGAGGACATGATGGAAACCTTATATATGTTACAGGAGGAAGAAGGGAAAGGAGGACATGATGGAAACCTTTATATATGTTACAGGAGGAAGAAGGGAAAGGGAGGACATGATGGAAACCTTTATATATGTTACAGGAGGAAGAAGGGAAAGGGAGGACATGATGTAACATATATAAAGGTTTCCAGGAGGAAGAAGGGAAAGGGAGGACATGATGGAAACCTTTATATATGTTACAGGAGGAAGAAGGGAAAGGAGGACATGATGGAAATCTTTATATATGTTACAGGAGGAAGAAGGGAAAGGGAGGACATGATGGAAACCTTTATATATGTTACAGGAGGAAGAAGGGAAAGGGAGGACATGATGTAACATATATAAAGGTTTCCAGGAGGAAGAAGGGAAAGGGAGGACATGATGGAAACCTTTATATATGTTACAGGAGGAAGAAGGGAAAGGAGGACATGATGGAAACCTTTATATATGTTACAGGAGGAAGAAGGGAAAGGGAGGACATGATGGAAACCTTTATATATGTTACAGGAGGGAGAAGGGAAAGGGAGGACATGATGGAAACCTTTATATATGTTACAGGAGGGAGAAGGGAAAGGGAGGACATGATGGAAACCTTTATATATGTTACAGGAGGAAGAAGGGAAAGGGAGGACATGATGGAAACCTTTATATATGTTACAGGAGGAAGAAGGGAAAGGGGAGACATGATAGAAACCTTTGTATATGTTACAGGAGGAAGAAGGGAAAGGAGGACATGATGGAAACCTTTATATATATTACAGGAGGAAGAAGGGAAAGGGAGGACATGATGGAAAACCTTTATATATGTTACAGGAGGAAGAAGGGAAAGGAGGACATGATGGAAACCTTTATATATGTTACAGGAGGAAGAAGGGAAAGGGTGGACATGATGGAAACCTTTATATATGTTACAGGAGGAAGAAGGGAAAGGGAGGACATGATGTAACATATATAAAGGTTTCCAGGAGGAAGAAGGGAAAGGGAGGACATGATGGAAACCTTTATATATGTTACAGGAGGAAGAAGGGAAAGGAGGACATGATGGAAACCTTTATATATGTTACAGGAGGAAGAAGGGAAAGGGAGGACATGATGGAAACCTTTATATACGTTACAGGAGGAAGAAGGGAAAGGGAGGACATGATGGAAACCTTTATATATGTTACAGGAGGAAGAAGGGAAAGGGGAGACATGATAGAAACCTTTGTATATGTTACAGGAGGAAGAAGGGAAAGGAGGACATGATGGAAACCTTTGTATATGTTACAGGAGGAAGAAGGGAAAGGAGGACATGATGGAAAACCTTTATATATGTTACAGGAGGGAGAAGGGAAAGGGAGGACATGATGGAAACCTTTATATATGTTACAGGAGGGAGAAGGGAAAGGGAGGACATGATGGAAACCTTTATATATGTTACAGGAGGAAGAAGGGAAAGGGGAGACATGATAGAAACCTTTGTATATGTTACAGGAGGAAGAAGGGAAAGGAGGACATGATGGAAACCTTTATATATGTTACAGGAGGGAGAAGGGAAAGGGAGGACATGATGGAAACCTTTATATATGTTACAGGAGGGAGAAGGGAAAGGGAGGACATGATGGAAACCTTTATATATGTTACAGGAGGAAGAAGGGAAAGGGGAGACATGATAGAAACCTTTGTATATGTTACAGGAGGAAGAAGGGAAAGGAGGACATGATGGAAACCTTTATATATATTACAGGAGGAAGAAGGGAAAGGAGGGGCATGATGGAAACCTTTATATATGTTACAGGAGGAAGAAGGGAAAGGGAGGACATGATGGAAACCTTTATATATATTACAGGAGGAAGAAGGGAAAGGGAGGACATGATGGAAACTTGTATTTATATATTTGATCAGCCTTATTGTCCTCTGCTTCTGGTATCCATCTATAGTATTGGAGCAGATGGTGCAGTGTATACAGCTCATCCTCCAGCATGGACACCCAGTAACTATACAGTATGGTGCCAGGGCAGTGATGGGTAGAGGGTCAGGACTGTGCGGTAAGCGTATATACAGTATGGTGCCAGGGCAGTGATGGGTACAGGGTCAGGACTGTGCGGTAAGCGTATATACAGTATGGTGCCAGGGCAGTGATGGGTAGAGGGTCAGGACTGTGCGGTAAGCGTATATACAGTATGGTGCCAGGGCAGTGATGGGTACAGGGTCAGGACTGTGCGGTAAGCGTATATACAGTATGGTGCCAGGGCAGTGATGGGTACAGGGTCAGGACTGTGCGGTAAGCGTATATACAGTATGGTGCCAGGGCAGTGATGGGTAGAGGGTCAGGACTGTGCGGTAAGCGTATATACAGTATGGTGCCAGGGCAGTGATGGGTACAGGGTCAGGACTGTGCGGTAAGCGTATATACAGTATGGTGCCAGAGCAGTGATGGGTAGAGGGTCAGGACTGTGCGGTAAGCGTATATACAGTATGGTGCCAGGGCAGTGATGGGTAGAGGGTCAGGACTGTGCGGTAAGCGTATATACAGTATGGTGCCAGGGCAGTGATGGGTAGAGGGTCAGGACTGTGCGGTAAGCGTATATACAGTATGGTGCCAGGGCAGTGATGGGTAGAGGGTCAGGACTGTGCGGTAAGCGTATATACAGTATGGTGCCAGGGCAGTGATGGGTACAGGGTCAGCACTGTGCGGTAAGCGTATATACAGTATGGTGCCAGGGCAGTGATGGGTAGAGGGTCATGACTGTGCGGTAAGCGTATATACAGTATGGTGCCAGGGCAGTGATGGGTACAGGGTCAGGACTGTGCGGTAAGGCGTATATACAGTATGGTGCCAGGGCAGTGATGGGTACAGGGTCAGGACTGGTGCGGTAAGCGTATATACAGTATGGTGCCAGGGCAGTGATGGGTAGAGGGTCAGGACTGTGCGGTAAGCGTATATACAGTATGGTGCCAGGGCAGTGATGGGTAGAGGGTCAGGACTGTGCGGTAAGCGTATATACAGTATGGTGCCAGGGCAGTGATGGGTAGAGGGTCAGGACTGTGCGGTAAGCGTATATACAGTATGGTGCCAGGGCAGTGATGGGTAGAGGGTCAGGACTGTGCGGTAAGCGTATATACAGTATGGTGCCAGGGCAGTGATGGGTAGAGGGTCAGGACTGTGCGGTAAGCGTATATACAGTATGGTGCCAGGGCAGTGATGGGTACAGGGTCAGGACTGTGCGGTAAGCGTATATACAGTATGGTGCCAGGGCAGTGATGGGTACAGGGTCAGGACTGTGCGGTAAGCGTATATACAGTATGGTGCCAGGGCAGTGATGGGTAGAGGGTCAGGACTGTGCGGTAAGCGTATATACAGTATGGTGCCAGGGCAGTGATGGGTAGAGGGTCAGGACTGTGCGGTAAGCGTATATACAGTATGGTGCCAGGGCAGTCGATGGGTACGAGGGTCAGGACTGTGCGGTAAGCGTATATACAGTATGGTGCCAGGGCAGTGATGGGTAGAGGGTCAGGACTGTGCGGTAAGCGTATATACAGTATGGTGCCAGGGCAGTGATGGGTAGAGGGTCAGGACTGTGCGGTAAGCGTATATACAGTATGGTGCCAGGGCAGTGATGGGGTACAGGGTCAGGACTGTGCGGTAAGCGTATATACAGTATGGTGCCAGGGCAGTGATGGGTAGAGGGTCAGGACTGTGCGGTAAGCGTATATACAGTATGGTGCCAGGGCAGTGATGGGTAGAGGGTCAGGACTGTGCGGTAAGCGTAGATACAGTATGGTGCCAGGGCAGTGATGGGTAGAGGGTCAGGACTGTGCGGTAAAGCGTATATACAGTATGGGTGCCAGGCAGTGATGGGTAGAGGGTCAGGACTGTGCGGTAGAGCGTATATACAGTATGGTGGCCAGGGCAAGTGATGGGTACAGGGTCAGGACTGTGGCGGTAGCGTATATACAGTATGGTGCCAGGGCAGTGATGGTACAGGGTCAGGACTGTGCGGTAAGCGTATATACAGTATGGTGCCAGGGCAGTGATGGGTTAGAGGGTCAGGACTGTGCGTAAGCGTATATACAGTATTGGTGCCAGGGCAGTGATGGGTAGAGAGGTCAGGACTGTGCGGTAAGCGTATATACAGTATGGTGCCAGGGCAGTGATGGTGTACAGGGTCAGGACTGTGCGGTAAGCGTATATACAGTATGGTGCCAGGGCAGTGATGGGTAGAGGGTCAGGACTGTGCGGTAAGCGTATATACAGTATGGTGCCAGGGCAGTGATGGGTACAGGGTCAGGACTGTGCGGTAAGCGTATATACAGTATGGTGCCAGGGCAGTGATGGGTACAGGGTCAGGACTGTGCGGTAAGCGTATATACAGTATGGTGCCAGGGCAGTCATGGGTAGAGGGTCAGGACTGTGCGGTAAGCGTATATACATATGGTGCCAGGGCAGTGATGGGTACAGGGTCAGGACTGTGCGGTAACGTATATACAGTATGGTGCCAGGGCAGTGATGGGTAGAGGGTCAGGACTGTGCGGTAAGCGTATATACAGTATGGTGCCAGGGCAGTGATGGGTACAGGGTCAGGACTGTGCGGTAAGCGTATATACAGTATGGTGCCAGGGCAGTGATGGATACAGGGTCAGGACTGTGCGGTAAGCGTATATACAGTATGGTGCCAGGGCAGTGATGGGTACAGGGTCAGGACTGTGCGGTAAGCGTATATACAGTATGGTGCCAGGGCAGTGATGGGTACAGGGTCAGGACTGTGCGGTAAGCGTATATACAGTATGGTGCCAGGGCAGTGATGGGTAGAGGGTCAGGACTGAGCGGTAAGCGTATATACAGTAAGGTGCCAGGGCAGTCATGGGTACAGGGTCAGGACTGTGCGGTAAGCGTATATACAGTATGGTGCCAGGGCAGTGATGGGTACAGGGTCAGGACTGTGCGGTAAGCGTATATACAGTATGGTGCCAGGGCAGTGATGGGTAGAGGGTCAGGACTGTGCGGTAAGCGTATATACAGTATGGTGCCAGGGCAGTGATGGGTAGAGGGTCAGGACTGTGCGGTAAGCGTATATACAGTATGGTGCCAGGGCAGTGATGGGTAGAGGGGTCAGGACTGTGCGGTAAGCGTATATACAGTATGGTGCCAGGGCAGTGATGGGTACAGGGTCAGGACTGTGCGGTAAGCGTATATACAGTATGGTGCCAGGGCAGTGATGGGTACAGGGTCAGGACTGTGCGGTAAGCGTATATACAGTATGGTGCCAGGGCAGTGATGGGTAGAGGGTCAGGACTGTGCGGTAAGCGTATATACAGTATGGTGCCAGGGCAGTGATGGGTAGAGGGTCAGGACTGTGCGGTAAGCGTATATACAGTATGGTGCCAGGGCAGTGATGGGTACAGGGTCAGGACTGTGCGGTAAGCGTATATACAGTATGGTGCCAGGGCAGTGATGGGTAGAGGGTCAGGACTGTGCGGTAAAGCGTATATACAGTATGGTGCCAGGGCAGTGATGGGTACAGGGTCAGGACTGTGGCGGTAAAGCGTATATACAGTATGGTGCCAGGGCAGTGATGGGTACAGGGTCAGGACTGTGCGGTAAGCGTATATACAGTATGGTGCCAGGGCAGTCATGGGTAGAGGGTCAGGACTGTGCGGTAAGCGTATATACAGTATGGTGCCAGGGCAGTGATGGGTACAGGGTCAGGACTGGTGCGGTAAGCGTATATACAGTATGGTGCCAGGGCAGTGATGGGTAGAGGGTCAGGACTGTGCGGTAAGCGTATATACAGTATGGTGCCAGGGCAGTGATGGGTACAGGGTCAGGACTGTGCGGTAAGCGTATATACAGTATGGTGCCAGGGCAGTGATGGATACAGGGTCAGGACTGTGCGGTAAGCGTATATACAGTATGGTGCCAGGGCAGTGATGGGTACAGGGTCAGGACTGGTGCGGTAAGCGTATATACAGTATGGTGCCAGGGCAGTGATGGGTACAGGGTCAGGACTGTGCGGTAAGCGTATATACAGTATGGTGCCAGGGCAGTGATGGGTAGAGGGTCAGGACTGTGCGGTAAGCGTATATACAGTATGGTGCCAGGGCAGTGATGGGTAGAGGGTCAGGACTGTGCGGTAAGCGTATATACAGTATGGTGCCAGGGCAGTGATGGGTACAGGGTCAGGACTGTGCGGTAAGCGTATATACAGTATGGTGCCAGGGCAGTGATGGGTAGAGGGTCAGGACTGTGCGGTAAGCGTATATACAGTATGGTGCCAGGGCAGTGATGGGTACAGGGTCAGGACTGTGCGGTAAGCGTATATACAGTATGGTGCCAGGGCAGTGATGGGTACAGGGTCAGGACTGTGCGGTAAGCGTATATACAGTATGGTGCCAGGGCAGTGATGGTAGAGGGTCAGGACTGTGCGGTAAGCGTATATACAGTATGGTGCCAGGGCAGTGATGGGTAGAGGGTCAGGACTGTGCGGTAAGCGTATATACAGTATGGTGCCAGGGCAGTGATGGGTAGGGTCAGGACTGTGCGGTAAGCGTATATACAGTATGGTGCCAGGGCAGTGATGGGTAGAGGGTCAGGACTGTGCGGTAAGCGTATATACAGTATGGTGCCAGGGCAGGATGGGTAGAGGGTCAGGACTGTGCGGTAAGCGTATATACAGTATGGTGCCAGGGCAGTGATGGGGTAGAGGGTCAGGACTGTGCGGTAAGCGTATATACAGTATGGTGCCAGGGCAGTGATGGGTAAGGGTCAGGACTATGTGCGGTAAGCGTATATACAGTATGGTGCCAGGGCAGTGATGGGTAGAGGGTCAGGACTGTGCGGTAAGCGTATATACAGTATGGTGCCAGGGCAGTGATGGGTAGAGGGTCAGGACTTGTGCGGTAAGCGTATATACAGTATGGTGCCAGGGCAGTGATGGGTAGAGGGTCAGGACTGTGCGGTAAGCGTATATACAGTATGGTGCCAGAGGCAGTGATGGGTAGAGGGTCAGGACTGTGCGGTAAGCGTATATACAGTATGGTGCCAGGGCAGTGATGGGTAGAGGGTCAGGACTGTGCGGTAAGCGTATATACAGTATGGTGCCAGGGCAGTGATGGGTACAGGGTCAGGACTGTGCGGTAAGCGTATATACAGTATGGTGCCAGGGCAGTGATGGATACAGGGTCAGGACTGTGCGGTAAGCGTATATACAGTATGGTGCCAGGGCAGTGATGGGTAGAGGGTCAGGACTGTGCGGTAAGCGTATATACAGTATGGTGCCAGGGCAGTGATGGATACAGGGTCAGGACTGTGCGGTAAGCGTATATACAGTATGGTGCCAGGGCAGTGATGGGTACAGGGTCAGGACTGTGCGGTAAGCGTATATACAGTATGGTGCCAGGGCAGTGATGGGTAGAGGGTCAGGACTGTGCGGTAAGCGTATATACAGTATGGTGCCAGGGCAGTGATGGGTACAGGGTCAGGACTGTGCGGTAAGCGTATATACAGTATGGTTGCCAGGGCAGTGATGGGTAGAGGGTCAGGACTGTGCGGTAAGCGTATATACAGTATGGTGCCAGAGCAGTGATGGGTAGAGGGTCAGGACTGTGCGTAAGCGTATATACAGTATGGTGCCAGGGCAGTGATGGGGTAGAGGGTTAGGACTGTGCGGTAAGCGTATATACAGTATGGTGCCAGGGCAGTGATGGGTACAGGGTCAGGACTGTGCGGTAAGCGTATATACAGTATGGTGCCAGGGCAGTGATGGGTAGAGGGTCAGGACTGTGCGGTAAGCGTATATACAGTATGGGTGCCAGGGCAGTGATGGGTACAGGGTCAGGACTGTGCGGTAAGCGTATATACAGTATGGTGCCAGGGCAGTGATGGGTAGAGGGTCAGGACTGTGCGGTAAGCGTATATACAGTATGGTGCCAGGGCAGTGATGGGTAGAGGGTCAGGACTGTGCGGTAAGCGTATATACAGTATGGTGCCAGGGCAGTGATGGGTAGAGGGTGACGGCCGCTGACATATGTGACTCTCTTGTTCTTGTAGGTCACCCGCCTGTCTCGGATTCCCAGGCCACATCCGGTGCAGACCAAGGTAAGCTAGATAGTGTAATTGTGCCCCATAATGTGCTTCCTCACCCTGGGCGGCCCCCCGGGGTTACACACAGAGCATTGCACCCCAGGGTTACACACAGAGCATTGCACCCCAGGGTTACACACAGAGCATTGCACCCCAGGGCTAGTGTGAGGCAGAATTCCGTTCCTTTGAGAGAATATTAACCCCTTTAGTCGCACAGTTTAGCCCCCAAATAACTGGATGGGGAATTGATTTTCTCAGGATGAGGTCAATCGGCCACATCTGTAGAGGTCATGCAGCCATGTCTATAGAGGTCAATAAATGTCCAGCACCATAGCATGGGGTCCGATGCAATTGTCCTTTATTGTTTAAAACAAGAACACTCCATAGTCCATGACCAGTGAGGTAGCTACCATAGAGGCAGCCAGGCAGCTGCTATCGGGCCCCTGCAGGAGGGAGGCCCCGGAATGCTAAGGGAAGATGAGAACTATCCTGTGTCCGCTTAACCCCTTATGTACTGCTGTGTGTAAGTGACCCAAAGTCCATTTACATGCTGCAAGACAAAAAATGCTTGAAGAGGAGAAGACAAGGAGCTCTCTGCTTCACTGCTCTGATAACCCCTGACCTCTGCTCTCCAGAGGTCCTGCAGAGGTCAAAGGTTATCAGTGCACAAGCAGTGGAGCTCCCTGTGTTGTGCTTTTTAACACCCTTTTAATGTTGTGGCATGTGAGTGAACTTTGGGTCACTTACATACAGCAGTACATAAGGGGTTAAGCAGAAGGTTTAACCATAATCGTTCCTAATGGGCCTGTATAGTTAGATACAGTCGACTCGCTCTCTACTCCGCCAGTCACTCTCGTAGCCGCAGACAGGATTCTGCCTTTGGCCATAAGAGAGATTATTTTTGGCTACATCACTAAGCCTAATATATATATATATATATATATATATATATGTGTGTGTGGAGGAGGGGGGCCCATACAGTTTTTAGTTATGGGGCCCCCATGAATTGTAGCTACGTTGATTTGATGTCTATATGCTGTAACAAAGACTGGATTGGGTGTCTTACCAGGAACAGGAGGATGTGCACAGGTGTGAACAAGAACTTACAGAGCAGGAGACTTTTCTAAGCCCCCCCACTTATATTATCACGCTCAGCTTTCTCTAAACTTTGTTCCAACATGCAATCTTGACTTATTTTGCAGCATATTAGATACAAATAGATTTCGAGTCAGCTTGAAGAAGATGGAGGGTATAATGAGAATAGTGAGGGAGATGGCCCATAGTCCGGCTTCTCAGATACGGCTGTAATCTGCACTAATATACATTGGAAAGCGACTGACAGGACAATATCGCTCCCAAAGCTAGCCCCCTGGTTTCTATCCTGTAGCCTCCCGCATAGACTTAGTGCACAATGCTATGGAGAGTAAGGGACGCGGCTATCTGACCAGTCATGAGAGATTAGCCCTGGAACACTTACAGAATAACTCCAACCTCATAGTCTGTAATGGGGGATGGCTGTCAGTATAGAAAACTACCAGGAAAGCCCACACAAACAGGTCAGGAGGGTTTCTCACTCAGAAGCTGACCATTATTTATGGGTACCTGATCCTGTAAACCCCCAGTCATTGCCCAAGGTTCCCTCCACCACCCCGGCCTATTGTTCCAGGGATGGGTGGACCACTACCTCCAGCCATTAGAATTACTCTGAGCTTTATCCATGATGGCGGCTTCATGTCCCGTTGATTTGGGTATTTGTATCCATGTGTGAGTACGGTACATACAGTATCTCCTGGAGAATGACATGGAATATTATCTGCAAATATAAGGAGCGTCCATGGAGACAATATATATATATCTGTCCATGTGGGACGCCAATGATTCTGTTTCTTCAGTCTGGGCAGGCCGGGTTATAGACGACCGGCTGATCATCTGCTACAAACAATAGATTCCATCATATCAATTTCACCTTTAGCGCGGCCTTTGGTGGGAGACGTATAAGTGATCAAGAATTCGCTGTCCGTCCTTTTAGGAAAGATATTGCCGGCAATTCAGTCCATATGGTGAATGGCGCAGGCTCGGCCGTAACTCTTCTCATGATGCTGTATTGGCTGCGCCGTCGCAGGAGTTGCGGTCTCGGCTTTTGGCCAGAGGGTAAACACAAAAAGTGACTTTTCAGCCGACCATTAATCTAGATGGGGACCCCCAGCTGTAGTATCACAGGAGGGGATCCCCGGCTGTAGTATCACAGAGGGGACCCCCAGCTGTAGTATCACAGAGGGGATCCCCGGCTGTAGTATCACAGAGGGGACCCCCGGCTGTAGTATCACAGAGGGGACCCCCGGCTGTAGTATCACAGAGGGGACCCCCGGCTGTAGTATCACAGAGATGACCCCCAGCTGTAGTATCACAGAGGGGACCCCCAGCTGTAGTATCACAGAGGGGACCCCCAGCTGTAGTATCACAGAGGGGACCCCCAGCCGTAGTATCACAGAGGGGACCCCCAGCTGTAGTATCACAGAGGGGACCCCCACACAGCCTCCTCCCCCCCTGGCACTGCCCCCTCCTCCTCCCCCCCTGGCACTGCCCCCTCCTCCCCCCCCCCGGCACTGCCCCCTCCTCCCCCCCCCCGGCACTGCCCCCTCCTCCCCCCCCCCTGGCACAGCCCCCTCCTCCCCCCCCCCCTGGCACAGCCCCCTCCTCCCCCCCCCCTGGCACAGCCCCCTCCCTCCTCCCCCCCTGGCACAGCCCCCTCCTCCCCTGGCACAGCCCCCTCCTCCTCCCCTGGCACAGCCCCCTCCTCCTCCCCTGGCACTGCCCCCTCCTCCTCCCCTGGCACAGCTCCCTCCTCCCCTGGCACAGCTCCCTCCTCCTCCCCTGGCACAGCCCCCTCCTCCCCTGGCACAGCTCCCTCCTCCTCCCCTGGCACAGCTCCCTCCTCCCCTGGCACAGCTCCCTCCTCCTCCCCTGGCACAGCCCCCTCCTCCCCTGGCACTGCCCCCTCCTCCTCCCCTGGCACTGCTGTCTTTTCCTAATGATCTGTCAATCTTTTACCTTATACTCTTAGACGTTCCCGGAGGCCGCTGTCTCTGTGCAGACTCCCCTGCCACCTCTACCTCTGTCTCCTCCCGCTGTGGATAAGCCGTATACCACTTCATGTGTAACCTACATGGAAGAGGAGCCGCCTGTGAGGAACCTGCAGAGATCCCCAGGGATCCCGTCCTTCGTCCTCCAGTTCCAGGATCAGAGCTGGTTCTCTGGGATCCTCCCAGATGCTGAGGTGACTGGATGTAGTGTAGGACCAGTATACAGATGTGTGTGTGTGTGTGAGTGTGTGTGTAGGCTCAGTATACAGATTGTGTGTGTGTGGTAGGACCAGTATACAGGTGTGTGTGTGTGTGTGTGTGTGTGTGTAGGACCAGTATACAGATGTGTGTGTGTGTGTGTGTGTAGGACCAGTATACAGATGTGTGTGTGTGTGTGTGTGTAGGACCAGTATACAGATGTGTGTGTGTGGTGTAGGACCAGTATACAGGTGTGTGTGTGTGTAGGACCAGTATACAGATGTGTGTGTGTGTGTAGGCCCAGTATACAGATGTGTGTGTGTGTAGGCCCAGTATACAGATGTGTGTGTGTGTGTAGGACCAGTATACAGATGTGTGTGTGTGTAGGACCAGTGTACAGGTGTGTGTGTGTGTAGGCCCAGTATACAGATGTGTGTGTAGGACCAGTATACAGATGTGTGTGTGTAGGCCCAGTATACAGATGTGTGTGTGTGTGTAGGCCCAGTATACAGATGTGTGTGTAGGACCAGTATACAGATGTGTGTGTGTGTAGGACCAGTATACAGGGTGTGTGTGTGTGTGTGTGTGTAGGCCCAGTATACAGATGTGTGTGTGTGTGTGTGTAGGCCCAGTATCAGATGTGTGTGTAGGACCAGTGTACAGATGTGTGTGTGTAGGCCCAGTATACAGATGTGTGTGTGTAGGCCCAGTAATACCAGATGTGTGTGTGTATAGGCCCAGTATACAGATGTGTGTGTAGGACCAGTATACAGATGTGTGTGTGTGTGTGTGTGTAGGCCCAGTATACAGATGTGTGTGTGTGTGTAGGACCAGTATACAGATGTGTGTGTAGGCCCAGTATACAGATGTGTGTGTGTGTGTAGGACCAGTATACAGATGTGTGTGTAGGCCCAGTATACAGATGTGTGTGTGTAGGCCCAGTATACAGATGTGTGTGTGTAGGCCCAGTATACAGATGTGTGTGTGTAGGCCCAGTATACAGATGTGTGTGTAGGCCCAGTATACAGATGTGTGTGTGTGTGTGTGTAGGCCCAGTATACAGATGTGTGTGTGTGTAGGACCAGTATACAGATGTGTGTGTGTGTAGGACCAGTATACAGATGTGTGTGTGTGTGTGTAGGA
Organism: Dendropsophus ebraccatus; assembly: GCF_027789765.1. Lineage (NCBI taxonomy): Eukaryota > Metazoa > Chordata > Amphibia > Anura > Hylidae > Dendropsophus > Dendropsophus ebraccatus. The sequence continues at coordinate 35,963 of NW_027208947.1, forward strand.
CCAGTATACAGATGTGTGTGTGTGTGTAGGACCAGTATACAGATGTGTGTGTGTGTGTGTAGGACCAGTATACAGATGTGTGTGTGTGTGTGTGTGTAGGACCAGTATACAGATGTGTGTGTGTGTGTGTGTAGGACCAGTATACAGGTGTGTGTGTGTGTGTGTGTAGGACCAGTATACAGATGTGTGTGTGTGTGTGTGTGTGTAGGACCAGTATACAGGTGTGTAGGGCCAGTATACAGATGTGTGTGTGTGTGTAGGCCCAGTATACAGATGTGTGTGTGTGTGTGTGTAGGCCCAGTATACAGATGTGTGTGTGTGTGTAGGCCCAGTATACAGATGTGTGTGTGTGTGTGTGTAGGCCCAGTATACAGATGTGTGTGTGTGTGTAGGCCCAGTATACAGATGTGTGTGTGTGTGTAGGCCCAGTATACAGATGTGTGTGTGTGTGTAGGCCCAGTATACAGATGTGTGTGTGTGTGTAGGCCCAGTATACAGATGTGTGTGTGTGTGTAGGCCCAGTATACAGATGTGTGTGTGTGTGTAGGCCCAGTATATACAGATGTTGTGTGTGTGTGTGTAGGCCAGTATACAGATGTGTGTGTGTGTGTGTGTAGGCCCAGTATACAGATGTGTGTGTGTGTGTAGGCCCAGTATACAGATGTGTGTGTGTGTGTAGGCCCAGTATACAGATGTGTGTGTGTGTAGGCCCAGTATACAGATGTGTGTGTGTGTAGGCCCAGTATACAGATGTGTGTGTGTGTAGGCCCAGTATACAGATGTGTGTGTGTGTGTGTAGGCCCAGTATACAGGTGTGTGTGTGTAGGCCCAGTATAGAGGTGTGTGTGTGTGTGTGTAGCCCAGTATACAGATGTGGTGTGGTGTAGGGCCCAGTATACAGATGTGTGTGTGTGTAGGCCCAGTATACAGATGTGTGTGTGTGTAGGCCCAGTATACAGATGTGTGTGTGTGTAGGCCCAGTATACAGATGTGTGTGTGTGTGTAGGACCAGTATACAGATGTGTGTGTGTGTGTAGGCCCAGTATACAGATGTGTGTGTGTGTGTAGGCCCAGTATACAGATGTGTGTGTGTAGGCCCAGTATACAGATGTGTGTGTGTGTGTGTAGGCCCAGTATACAGATGTGTGTGTGTGTGTGTGTAGGCCCAGTATACAGATGTGTGTGTGTGTAGGCCCAGTATACAGATGTGTGTGTGTGTGTGTGTAGGCCCAGTATACAGACACACACACAGAGTATACAGAATATACCACATACTATACAGAATATACCACATACTATACAGAGTATACAGAATATACCACATACTATACAGAGTATACAGAATATACCACATACTATACAGAGTATACCACATACTATACAGAGTATACAGAATATACCACATACTATAGAGTATACACATACTATACAGAGTATACAGAATATACCACATACTATACAGAGTATACAGAATATACCACATACTATACAGAGTATACAGAATATACCACATACTATACAGAGTATACCACATACTATACAGACTATACCACATACTATACAGAGTATACAGAATATACCACATACTATACAGAGTATACAGAGTATACCACATACTATACAGAGTATACAGAATATACCACATACTATACAGACTATACAGAGTATACCACATACTATACAGAGTATACAGAATATACCACATACTATACAGAGTATACCACATACTATACAGAGTATACAGAATATACCACATACTATACAGAATATACCACATACTATACAGAGTATACCACATACTATACAGAGTATACAGAATATACCACATACTATACAGAGTATACAGAATATACCACATACTATACAGAGTATACAGAATATACCACCTACTATACAGAGTATACAGAATATACCACCTACTATACAGAATATACCACCTACTATACAGAGTATACAGAATATACCACCTACTATACAGAGTATACAGAATATACCACCTACTATACAGAGTATACAGAATATACCACATACTATACAGAGTATACAGAATATACCACATACTATACAGAGTATACAGAATATACCACCTACTATACAGAGTATACAGAATATACCACATACTCTACAGAGTATACCACATACTATACAGAGTATACAGAATATACCACATACTATACAGAGTATACAGAATATACCACATACTATACAGAGTATACAGAATATACCACTTACTATACAGAGTATACAGAATATACCACATACTATAGAGTATACAGAATATACCACATACTATACAAAGTATACAGAATATACCACATACTATACAGAGTATACAGAATATACCACATACTATACAGAGTATACAGAATATACCACCTACTATACAGAGTATACAGAATATACCACCTACTATACAGAGTATACAGAATATACCACATACTATACAGAGTATACAGAATATACCACATACTATACAGAGTATACAGAATATGCCACATACTATACAAAGTATACAGAGTATACAGAATATACCACATACTATACAGAATATACTACATACTATACAGAGTTTACAGAATATACCACATACTATACAGAGTATACAGAATATACCACATACTATACAGAGTATACAGAATATACCACATACTATACAGTGTATATAGAATATACCACCTACTATACAGAGTATACAGAATATACCACATACTATACAGAGTATACAGAATATACCACAAACTATACAGAGTATACAGAATATACCACATACTATACACATTATAGAGAATATACCACATACTATACAGAGTATACAGAATATACCACATACTATACACATTATAGAGAATATACCACATACTATACAGAGTATACAGAATATACCACATACTATACAGAGTATACCACATACTATACAGAGTATACCATATACTATACAGAGTATACAGAATATACCACATACTATACAGAGTATACAGAATATACCACATACTATACAGAGTATACAGAATATACCACCTACTATACAGAGTATACAGAATATACCAAAAAACCCCTACTATACAGAGGTATACAGAATATACACCTACGATACAGATTATACGAATATACCACCTACTATACAGAGTATACAGAATATACCACATTATACAGAGTATACAGAATATACAACTACTATACAGAGTATACAGAAATACCACATACTATACAGAGTATACCACATACTTAAAGAGTAACAGACTATACCACATATATACAGAGTATACAGAATATCCACCTACTATACAGAGTATACAGGGAATATACACATTACTATACAGAGTATACAGAATATACCACATACTATACAGAGTATACAGAGTATATCACTTTACTATACAGAGTATACAGAATATACACATACTATACAGATATACCACATACTATACAGAGTATACAGAATATACCAAATACTATACACAGTATACAGAATATACCAACTACTATACAGAGGTATACCACATACTATACAGATATACCACATACATCCAAGAGTATACCAATACTATACAGAAGTATACCACATACTATCCAGAGTAACAGAATATACCACGATACTATACACAGTATACAGAATATACCACATACTATACGAGTATACCACATACTATACAGAGTATACAGAATATACCACATATATAACAGTATAAGAATATACCACATACTATACAGAGTATACAGA
>NW_027208948.1:0-39678 GCF_027789765.1 Dendropsophus ebraccatus
CTGACTGTACTCCCTATATACTGACTGTACCCCTATATACTGACTGTACCCCCTATATACTGACCGTACTCCCCTATATACTGACTGTACCTATATACTGACTGTACCCCCTTATATATGACTGTACTCCTGTATACTGACTCTACCCCCCTATATACTTACTGTATTCCCCCTATATCTGACTTGGACCCCTTATATACTGAATGTACCCGTACATACTGACTGTACTTTATATACTGACTGTACCCCATAACTGACCTGTACTCCCTATATACTGACTGTACCCCTATATACTACTGTACTCCTTATAAACTCTGTACCCCTATATACTGACTGTACCCCTTATATAGTGACTGTCCCCCTATATAGTGCTGTCTCCCTGTATACTGACTGTTACTCCCTATATCCTGACTGTCCCCCTATATACTGACTTTACTCCCTTTAATACTGACTGTCTCCCTGTTATACTGACTGTACCCCCCTATATACTGACTGTACCCTATATACTGAACTGTCCCCCTGTATGACTGACTGTACCCCTATATACTGATCGTACTCCCTATTACTGACTGTACCCCTATACTGACTGTACTCCCTTTATACTGCTGTACTCCCTGTATACTGACTGTACCCCCTTATACTGCCTGTCCCCTATATACTGACTGTACCCTTGAGTACTGACTGTAAACCCATATCTGACTATACCCCCTATAATCTGACTGTAACCCCCTATATACTGACTCTCCCCTATATAGACTGTACTCCCTGTATACTGACTGGTAACCCCTTATATAGTGACTGTACACCTATATATGAAGTCCCCTTATGTAGTGACTGTACTCCCTGTAATACTGATCTACCACCATATATCTGACTGTCTCCCTGTTACTGACTGTAACCCCCTATCTACTTATGTACTCCTGTATACTGACTCTAACCCGTATATAACTGCTGTACCTATATACTGACTGTACCCCCTATATACTGACTTTACCCTTATCTACTGTACCCCCTGTATCTAACTGTACCCCTGTATAGACTGTACCCACCTTATACTGACTGTATACCCCTGTATATGACTGTACCCCCTATAAATGACTGTACTCCCTATATACTGACTGTACCCCCTATATACGGACTGTACCCCTATATACTGACTGTACTCCCTGTATACTGATCATGTACCCCCTAATATACTGACTGTACCCCTATATACTGACTGTACCCCCTATATACTGACTGTACTCCCTATATACTGACTGTACTCCCTGTATACTGACTGTACCCCCTATATAGTGACTGTACCCCCTATATAATGACTGTACCCCCCTTATATAGTGACTGTACTCCCTGTATACTGACTCTACCCCCTATATACTGACTGTACTCCCTGTATACTGACTGTACCCCCTATATACTGACTGTACTCTATATACTGACTGTACCCCCTATATACAGACTGTACTCCCTATATACTGACTGTACCCCCCTATATACTGACTGTACCCCCTATATACTGACTGTACTCCCTGTATACTGACTCTACCCCCCTATGTACTGACTGGTTTATCTTATATATTGACTGTACCCCTATATACTGACTGTACCCACTATATACTGACTGTACTCATTGTATACTGGACTGTACCCCCTATATACTGACTGTACTCCCTGTATACTGACTGTACCCCTATATACTGACTGTGCTCCCTGTATACTGACTGTACCTCTATATATCTGACTGTACTCCTATATAGTGACTGTACCCCTATATATAGTGACTGTACTCCATATATACTGACTGTACCCCCTATATACTGACTGTACTCCCTATATAGTGACTTTACTCCTATATACTGACTCTACCCCCTATATACTGACTGTACCCCCTATATACTGACTGTACTCCCTGTATACTGACTGTACCCCCCTATATACTGACTGTACCTCCTATATACTGACTGTACTCCCTGTATACTGACTGTACCCCCTGTATACTGACTGTACCCCCTATATACTGACTGTACTCCCTGTATACTTACTGTACCCCCTATATACTGAATGTACTCCTATATACTGACTGTACCCCCTGTATACTGACTGTACCCCCTATATACTGACTGTACCCCCTATATAGTGACTGTACTCCCTATATACTGACTGTACTCCTATATACTGACTATACCCCCTATATAATGACTGTACTCCTATATACTGACTGTACCCCCTATATACTGACTGTACTCCTATATACTGACTGTACCCCCTATATAGTGACTGTACTTCCTGTATACTGACTGTACCCCCTATATACTGACTGTACTTCCTGTATACTGACTGTAACCCCTATATAGTGACTGTACTCCTTATATACTGACTGTACCCCCTATATACTGACTGTACCCCCTATATACTTACTGTACTCCCTATATACTGACTGTACTCCCTGTATACTGACTGTATCCCCTATATAGTGACTGTACTCCCTATATACTGACTGTACCCCCTATATACTGACTGTACCCCCCTATATACTGACTGTACCCCCTATGTTCATCAAGGGTTTTTTTTTCATTGCTAAACCTTTAGAAATATGAAAATAGAAGGTATAGCTTAAAATGTAACTTTTATTAAGACCAAGATAAAATAAGATCCACATATGTAATTGTCCCATCGGGGAGCAGTGTAATGAGTGTAATAATCTCCTGGAGTGGCAGTAGACTGGGTACATCAGTGGTTAGGTGTCATCCGGTACACCATATCAGTGGGATAACTCAATCACTCTATCAATCCAAGAGGAAACCGCACTTGTGTCACAGAAAAGTCACCAACTAGGCTGTGGCGCCAAATCCCGTCAGTAAACCAGTCACACAAGGCCAAAATGACGTACACCTCACCTTACGCGTTTCTGTTACAATGTGAGGTCATCAGGGGCAAATGAGGCAACTAAACATGGTACAGCAAATAATACTCAACACCATCATTGATTAATTACTGATATGGTGACAATGTAGAGATAAGAGGACTGCTTGTTATTTACTGATATATCTAGATAAAGCCAAACCTCTCACTCCTCATCAGGCCAGATGGGCTTTGTTCTTTACACAATTTAATTTTGAAATTACTTATCGCGCAGCTTTGACATCGACACGGTTCCCAGGGAGCAACCAGAGACCATCCTGTCACCCGGGGTGGTGGGGGCCACTTTGCAGCCCGATCTGCCAGCTCGGATTGCGGAATCTCAGTCTCTGGCTCCCCAGGACACTCCTGAGTCCAACTGTTTGTTCCTCCAAACCTTCGTCGTAAGGTTTTGGAGGAGATTCATAATTCTGTGTTGGCTGGTCACCCGGGAATTGCAGGTACTAAGTACTTTCTCTCACGGCATTATTGGTGGCCTTCATGGGCAAGAGATGTCAAATCATTTGTCCACGCCTGTAAAACTTGTGCCAGATCCAAGGTTCCGCGTAGAGTACCCAAAGGTCTACTCCATCCCCTTCCGATGCCTACCAGACCTTGGACTCATATTTCTATGGATTTTATTACCGATTTGCCACCCTCTAAGGGTAAAACAGTCATTTGGGTGGTTATTGACAGATTTTCTAAGATGTGTCCCCTTATTCCCCTGCGTAAGCTCCCTAATGCTCGTACCTTGGCTACATTGTTCATAAACCATATCTTACGTTTGCATGGTGTTCCAGAAAATGTAGTTTCTGACCGGGGGGTACAATTTGTCTCCAGATTTTGGAGAGAATTTTGTGGTCGGCTGGGCATCTCATTATCCTTTTCGTCTGCTTTTCACCCACAATCTAATGGCCAGACAGAAAGGGTGAACCAGTCTCTGGAACAATTTTTGAGGTGTTTTGTTGCAGGGAGCCAAGATAAATGGAGAGAGTTTCTATCCTTAGCGGAATTTGCTCTAAATAATCGTGAAAATCAGTCACTCAAGATGTCGCCATTTTATTGTAATTATGGCTTTAATCCCAGATATTCTTCTGCACATGCGTCAGAGTCCATAAACCCTTCGGCCGAAGGTATTTATTCTAAACTGTGCACAGTTTGGGCCCAAGCTCTTCAGAACTCGGTCAAAGCCAAGAGACAGCTAAGAAACAGGCGAACAAAAGACGCATATCTGGCCCAGAATACGGGATAAGGCGAAAAGGAATGGCTCTCAACTAAGAACTTGAAATTGAAGGTTCCCTCTGGTAAACTAGCACCCAAGTACATTGGTCCGTACGTTATCACAGAGATCATTAATCCTGTTTCATTCAGATTACGATTACCTGGGTCTATGAGAATTCACAATGTATTTCATAAGTCTCTTCTCAAACAATATGTTAATCCTGAGATTCCTTCAGTCCTCCTGCTCCTCTGGTCATCCAGGGGGAGCTGGAGTTTGAAGTGGACAGGATATTGGACTCTCGTCAAATTCAAAATTCCATCCAATATCTTGTCCAGTGGAAGGGATATGGTCCTGAAGAAAACACGTGGGTTGCCAGTAAGGATATACATGCCCCACGTCTCATCCGGAAGTTTCATGATCATAACCCCTCTAAACCGGGTCCTTTAAATAAGGGTCCTGAGGCCCCTCATAAGAGGAGGGGTACTGTCAGGGATGTGACTTTGCGCTCCTCGGTCCATGCTGGGCGACTGGGGAAGTGCTGAGCCTCTGGTTGTTTTTTGTTTGCAGTTCTGTCTGAATGCTGTCTTAGTTTCCCAGCCACATCCACATTGCCTGTTACACTCTGGCAGTGCAGGGGTTACTCCTTATAGACCTGTCCAGCTGAGCTGGGGGCTGAGATCAGGGCTGATCCAATGAGTTGCTGGACCCCGTCCCTGAATCCAGATAAAAAGCAGCAGACTCTTCATTTCTCTGCTGGCTATTGAGTGTTACTCAGCTAAGTGCGGCATCTCTCCTGGTTCTGTTACTGCTGTTGTCTGACCTATTGCTTCAGCTCTCCTGGTCCTGCTATTGTCTGACCTATTGCCTGATCTTCCTACCTGCTTTGTCTGCTGCCTGCCCTGACCTCCTTGCCTGTCCCTGACTCTTCTTCTGCCTTACGTTTTTGTACCTCGCTGACCGCCGATGCCGACCCGGACCGTAGATTCTTTATTATTGTGTTTGTTTCATCTGTCTTTCTTTTGTGTATCACTTGGTGTAGGACAGGGACTGACACCGTGTCCACGGCCGTTTAGGGCCGTTGAGGTCAGTAGGTAAGGACAGAAGGTGGTTTCTAGTGGCTAGGGCTCACTGTCTTGTCCTGTTCCCTACCTTCATCCGGCACTTTGTGACAGCTAGGCTGTATATATAATGGTATGCTGGGCTGTATATATATAATTATATATATATATATATATAGTATATATATATATATATATATATATAATGGTATGCTGGGCTGTATATATATAATATATATATATATAATGGTATGCTGGGCTGTATATATATATAATGGTATGCTGGGCTGTATGTATATATATATATATATATATATATATATATACTATATATATATTATATATATAAATAATGGTATGCTGGCTGTATATGGAGGACATTATGGAAACCTTTATATATGTTACAGGAGGAAGAAGGGAAAGGGGGGACATGATGGAAACCTTTATATATGTTACAGGAGGAAGAAGGGAAGGGAGGACATGATGGAAACCTTTATATATCTTACAGGAGGAAGAAGGGAAAGGGGGGACATGATGGAAACCTTTATATATGTTACAGGAGGAAGAAGGGAAAGGGGAGACATGATGGAAACCTTTATATATGTTACAGGAGGAAGAAGGGAAAGGGAGGACATGATGGAAACCTTTATATATGTTACAGGAGGAAGAAGGGAAAGGGAGGACATGATGGAAACCTTTATATATGTTACAGGAGGAAGAAGGGAAAGGGGGGACATGATGGAAACCTTTATATATGTTACAGGAGGAAGAAGGGAAAGGGAGGACATGATGGAAACCTTTATATATGTTACAGGAGGAAGAAGGGAAAGGGAGGACATGATGGAAACCTTTATATATGTTACAGGAGGAGAAGGGAAAGGGAGGACATGATGGAAACCTTTATATATGTTACAGGAGGAAGAAGGGAAAGGGAGGACATGATGGAAACCTTTATATATGTTACAGGAGGAAGAAGGGAAAGGGAGGACATGATGGAAACCTTTATATATGTTACAGGAGGAAGAAGGGAAAGGGAGGACATGATGGAAACCTTTATATATATGTTACAGGAGGAAGAAGGGAAAGGGAGGACATGATGGAAACCTTTATATATGTTACAGGAGGAAGAAGGGAAAGGGAGGACATGATGGAAACCTTTATATATGTTACAGGAGGAAGAAGGGAAAGGGGGGACATGATGGAAACCTTTATATATTTTACAGGAGGAAGAAGGGAAAGGGAGGACATGATGGAAACCTTTATATATGTTACAGGAGGAAGAAGGGAAAGGGAGGACATGATGGAAACCTTTATATATGTTACAGGAGGAAGAAGGGAAAGGGAGGACATGATGGAAACCTTTATATATATGTTACAGGAGGAAGAAGGGAAAGGGAGGACATGATGGAAACCTTTATATATATGTTACAGGAGGAAGAAGGGAAAGGGGAGGACATGATGGAAACCTTTATATATATGTTACAGGAGGAAGAAGGGAAAGGGAGGACATGATGGAAACCTTTATATATATGTTACAGGAGGAAGAAGGGAAAGGGAGGACATGATGGAAACCTTTATATATGTTTACAGGAGGAAGAAGGGAAAGGGGGGACATGATGGAAACCTTTATATATGTTACAGGAGGAAGAAGGGAAAGGGAGGACATGATGGAAACCTTTATATATGTTACAGGAGAGAAGAAGGAAAAGGGAGGACATGATGGAAACCTTTATATATGTTACAGGAGGAAGAAGGGAAAGGGAGGACATGATGGAAACCTTTATATATGTTACAGGAGGAAGAAGGGAAAGGGAGGACATGATGGAAACCTTTATATATGTTTACAGGAGGAAGAAGGGAAAGGGGGAGGACATGATGGAAACCTTTATATATGTTACAGGAGGAAGAAGGGAAAGGGGGAGGACATGATGGAACCTTTATATATGTTACAGGAGGAAGAAGGGAAAGGAGGGACATGATGGAACCTTTATATATGTTACAGGAGGAAGAAGGGAAAGGAGGGACATGATGGAAACCTTTATATATGTTACAGGAGGAAGAAGGGAAAGGGGGGACATGATGGAAACCTTTATATATGTTACAGGAGGAAGAAGGGAAAGGGAGGACATGATGGAAACCTTTATATATGTTACAGGAGGAAGAAGGGAAAGGGAGGACATGATGGAAACCTTTTATATATGTTACAGGAGGAAGAAGGGAAAGGAGGGGACATGATGGAAACCATTATATATGTTACAGGAGGAAGAAGGGAAAGGAGGGACATGATGGAAACCTTTATATATGTTACAGGAGGAAGAAGGGAAAGGAGGGACATGATGGAAACCTTTATATATCTTATAGGAGGAAGAAGGGAAAGGAGGACATGATGGAAACCTTTATATATGTTAGAGGAGGGAAGAAGGGAAAGGGGGGACATGATGGAAACCTTTATATATGTTACAGGAGGAAGAAGGGAAAGGGGGGACATGATGAAACCTTTATATATGTTACAGGAGGGAAGAAGGGAAAGGGGGGACATGATGGAAACCTTTATATATATATATATATATGTTACAGGAGGAAGAAGGGAAAGGGGGGGGCATGATGGAAACCTTTATATATATATATATATGTTACAGGAGGAAGAAGGGAAAGGGAGGACATGATGGAAACCTATATATATGTTACAGGAGGAAGAAGGGAAAGGGAGGACATGATGGGAACATTTATATATGTTACAGGAGGAAGAAGGGAAACGGAGGAAATGATGGAAACCTTTATATATGTTAGAGGAGGAAGAAGGGAAAGGGAGGACATGATGGAAACCTATATATATGTTACAGGAGGAAGAAGGGAAGGGAGGACATGATGGAAACCTTTATATATGTTACAGGAGGAAGAAGGGAAAGGGAGGACATGATGGAAACCTTTATATATGTTAGAGGAGGAAGAAGGGAAAGGGGGGACATGATGGAAACCTTTATATATGTTACGGGAGGAAGAAGGGAAAGGGACGACATGATGGAAACCGATATATATGTTACAGGAGGAAGAAGGGAAAGGGAGGACATGATGGAAACCTTTATATATGTTACAGGAGGATGAAGGGAAAGGGGGAGGGACATGATGGAAACCTTTATATATGTTACAGGAGGAAGAAGGGAAAGGGGGGACATGATGGAAACCTTATATATGTTACAGGAGGAAGAAGGGAAAGGGGGACATGATGGAAACCTTTATATATGTTTCAAGAGGAAGAAGGGAAAGGAGGACATGATGGAAACCTTTATATATGTTACAGGGGGAAGAAGGGAAAGGGAGGACATGATAGTAACCTTTCTATGTTACAGGAGGAAGAAGGGAAAGGGAGGACATGATGGAAACCTTTATATATGTTACAGGAGGAAGAGGGGAAAGGGAGGACATGATGGAAACCTTTATATATGTTACAGGAGGAAGAAGGGAAAGGAGGGACATGATGGAAACCTTTATATAGGTTACGGGAGGAAGAAGGGAAAGGGACGACATGATGGAAACCGATATATATGTTACAGGAGGAAGAAGGGAAAGGGAGGACATGATGGAAACCTTTATATATGTTACAGGAGGAAGAAGGGAAAGGGGGACATGATGGAAACCTTTATATATGTTACAGGAGGAAGAAGGGAAAGGGTGACATGATGGAAACCTTTATATATGTTACAGGAGGAAGAAGGGAAAGGAGGGACATGATGGAAACCTTTATATATGTTACAGGAGGAAGGGAAAGGGAGGACATGATGGAAACCTTTATATATGTTACCGGAGGAAGAAGGGAAAGGGGAGGATATGATAATAACCTTTCTATACGTTATTTTAACGGACTAAATAAGGTTGAGAACGCAGTGAGAAGTTACTGGGGAAAGATCAGAAGTAATGTAAGAAAATATTACTTTACTGAGAGGGTAGTAGATGCTTGGCACAAACTTCCAGCAGAGGTGGTTGGTAAATCTACAATAACAGAATGTAACCTGCTGTGTATATATATATCCTGAGATAATAAGAAGGGAAATGCTGTTAGGTCGCCTAGATGGAGCCAGTGGTCTGTTTGTGCCGACAATCCCTCACACCGCCCAGTGTGGACAGTGGCCTAGGAGGCGGAGAAGCCCAGATCCCCAGCCCGTCATCTATATGGCAGATGTGAATAGTGCCCAGTGTGGACAGTGGCCTAGGAGGATGAGAAGCCCAGATCCGCAGCCCGTCATCTATATGGCAGATGGGAATAGTGCCCAGTGTGGACAGTGGTCTAGGAGGCGGAGAAGCCCAGATCCCCAGCCCGTCATCTATATGGCAGATGTGAATAGTGCCCAGTGTGGACAGTGGTCTAGGAGGCGGAGAAGCCCAGATCCCCAGCCCGTCATCTATATGGCACATGTGAATAGTGCCCAGTGTGGACAGTGGTCTAGGAGGATGAGAAGCCCAGATCCGCAGCCCGTCATCTATATGGCAGATGTGAATAGTGCCCAGTGTGGACAGTGGTCTAGGAGGCGGAGAAGCCCAGATCCGCAGCCCGTCATCTATATGGCAGATGTGAATAGTGCCCAGTGTGGACAGTGGCCTAGGAGGATGAGAAGCCCAGATCCCCAGCCCGTCATCTATATGGCACATGTGAATAGTGCCCAGTGTGGACAGTGGTCTAGGAGGCGGAGAAGCCCAGATCCGCAGCCCGTCATCTATATGGCAGATGTGAATAGTGCCCAGTGTGGACAGTGGTCTAGGAGGCGGAGAAGCCCAGATCCCCAGCCCGTCATCTATATGGCAGATGGGAATAGTGCCCAGTGTGGACAGTGGTCTAGGAGGCGGAGAAGCCCAGATCCCCAGCCCGTCATCTATATGGCACATGTGAATAGTGCCCAGTGTGGACAGTGGCCTAGGAGGATGAGAAGCCCAGATCCGCAGCCCGTCATCTATATGGCAGATGTGAATAGTGCCCAGTGTGGACAGTGGTCTAGGAGGCGGAGAAGCCCAGATCCGCAGCCCGTCATCTATATGGCAGATGTGAATAGTGCCCAGTGTGGACAGTGGCCTAGGAGGATGAGAAGCCCAGATCCGCAGCCCGTCATCTATATGGCAGATGTGAATAGTGCCCAGTGTGGACAGTGGTCTAGGAGGCGGAGAAGCCCAGATCCCCAGCCCGTCATCTATATGGCAGATGGGAATAGTGCCCAGTGTGGACAGTGGTCTAGGAGGATGAGAAGCCCAGATCCCCAGCCCGTCATCTATATGGCACATGTGAATAGTGCCCAGTGTGGACAGTGGTCTAGGAGGATGAGAAGCCCAGATCCCCAGCCCGTCATCTATATGGCAGATGGGAATAGTGCCCAGTGTGGACAGTGGCCTAGGAGGATGAGAAGCCCAGATCCCCAGCCCGTCATCTATATGGCAGATGTGAATAGTGCCCAGTGTGGACAGTGGCCTAGGAGGTGGAGAAGCCCAGATCCCCAGCCCGTCATCTATATGGCAGATGTGAATAGTGCCCAGTGTGGACAGTGGCCTAGGAGGCGGAGAAGCCCAGATCCCCAGCCCGTCATCTATATGGCACATGTGAATAGTGCCCAGTGTGGACAGTGGTCTAGGAGGATGAGAAGCCCAGATCCCCAGCCCGTCATCTATATGGCACATGTGAATAGTGCCCAGTGTGGACAGTGGCCTAGGAGGATGAGAAGCCCAGATCCGCAGCCCGTCATCTATATGGCAGATGTGAATAGTGCCCAGTGTGGACAGTGGTCTAGGAGGCGGAGAAGCCCAGATCCCCAGCCCGTCATCTATATGGCAGATGGGAATAGTGCCCAGTGTGGACAGTGGTCTAGGAGGCGGAGAAGCCCAGATCCCCAGCCCGTCATCTATATGGCAGATGTGAATAGTGCCCAGTGTGGACAGTGGTCTAGGAGGCGGAGAAGCCCAGATCCCCAGCCCGTCATCTATATGGCACATGTGAATAGTGCCCAGTGTGGACAGTGGTCTAGGAGGATGAGAAGCCCAGATCCGCAGCCCGTCATCTATATGGCAGATGTGAATAGTGCCCAGTGTGGACAGTGGTCTAGGAGGCGGAGAAGCCCAGATCCCCAGCCCGTCATCTATATGGCACATGTGAATAGTGCCCAGTGTGGACAGTGGCCTAGGAGGCGGAGAAGCCCAGATCCGCAGCCCGTCATCTATATGGCAGATGTGAATAGTGCCCAGTGTGGACAGTGGCCTAGGAGGATGAGAAGCCCAGATCCCCAGCCCGTCATCTATATGGCACATGTGAATAGTGCCCAGTGTGGACAGTGGCCTAGGAGGTGGAGAAGCCCAGATCCCCAGCCCGTCATCTATATGGCAGATGGGAAATAGTGCCCAGTGTGGACAGTGGCCTAGGAGGATGAGAAGCCCAGATCCCCAGCCCGTCATCTATATGGCAGATGTGAATAGTGCCCAGTGTGGACAGTGGCCTAGGAGGTGGAGAAGCCCAGATCCCCAGCCCGTCATCTATATGGCAGATGTGAATAGTGCCCAGTGTGGACAGTGGCCTAGGAGGCGGAGAAGCCCAGATCCGCAGCCCGTCATCTATATGGCAGATGGGAATAGTGCCCAGTGTGGACAGTGGCCTAGGAGGATGAGAAGCCCAGATCCGCAGCCCGTCATCTATATGGCAGATGGGAATAGTGCCCAGTGTGGACAGTGGTCTAGGAGGCGGAGAAGCCCAGATCCCCAGCCCGTCATCTATATGGCAGATGTGAATAGTGCCCAGTGTGGACAGTGGTCTAGGAGGCGGAGAAGCCCAGATCCGCAGCCCGTCATCTATATGGCAGATGTGAATAGTGCCCAGTGTGGACAGTGGCCTAGGAGGATGAGAAGCCCAGATCCCCAGCCCGTCATCTATATGGCACATGTGAATAGTGCCCAGTGTGGACAGTGGCCTAGGAGGTGGAGAAGCCCAGATCCCCAGCCCGTCATCTATATGGCAGATGGGAATAGTGCCCAGTGTGGACAGTGGCCTAGGAGGATGAGAAGCCCAGATCCGCAGCCCGTCATCTATATGGCAGATGGGAATAGTGCCCAGTGTGGACAGTGGTCTAGGAGGATGAGAAGCCCAGATCCCCAGCCCGTCATCTATATGGCAGATGTGAATAGTGCCCAGTGTGGACAGTGGCCTAGGAGGCGGAGAAGCCCAGATCCCCAGCCCGTCATCTATATGGCAGATGTGAATAGTGCCCAGTGTGGACAGTGGTCTAGGAGGCGGAGAAGCCCAGATCCCCAGCCCGTCATCTATATGGCAGATGTGAATAGTGCCCAGTGTGGACAGTGGCCTAGGAGGCGGAGAAGCCCAGATCCGCAGCCCGTCATCTATATGGCAGATGTGAATAGTGCCCAGTGTGGACAGTGGCCTAGGAGGATGAGAAGCCCAGATCCCCAGCCCGTCATCTATATGGCAGATGTGAATAGTGCCCAGTGTGGACAGTGGCCTAGGAGGCGGAGAAGCCCAGATCCGCAGCCCGTCATCTATATGGCAGATGTGAATAGTGCCCAGTGTGGACAGTGGTCTAGGAGGCGGAGAAGCCCAGATCCGCAGCCCGTCATCTATATGGCAGATGGGAATAGTGCCCAGTGTGGACAGTGGCCTAGGAGGCGGAGAAGCCCAGATCCCCAGCCCGTCATCTATATGGCAGATGTGAATAGTGCCCAGTGTGGACAGTGGCCTAGGAGGATGAGAAGCCCAGATCCCCAGCCCGTCATCTATATGGCAGATGTGAATAGTGCCCAGTGTGGACAGTGGCCTAGGAGGATGAGAAGCCCAGATCCCCAGCCCGTCATCTATATGGCAGATGTGAATAGTGCCCAGTGTGGACAGTGGTCTAGGAGGCGGAGAAGCCCAGATCCGCAGCCCGTCATCTATATGGCAGATGTGAATAGTGCCCAGTGTTGCAGTCTGTGCAGGAAGAAGAGAGAGGGAGCTATGACCGTGAGCCCCTCTATAGGAGAGCAGTCACAGCCTCCTCTCCACCAAGAGACCAGAGACTCCATCATGCAGCAGGGAAAACAGCTAAACAAGGCAAAGAACGTCCCAGGGCCGTGACTATGCAGAGCAGCAGCCGCATTCACCACTCTGGAGATCTGGAATAAGACTGAATGTCCTGATGTAATACTGAAGTGTAGTTTAGTAACATGGTGTCCGGCTGTTCCTACACCACCTTCCCGTATTGCATCAGGACATTCAGTCTTATTCCTGATCTGAAGAGCTGGCCATACAACCAGAAACTAATCAATACTTCTATTGGCTCCATATCAGATTCTTATCATTGTACTTTTTATCGATTTTTTTTGGGGATGTTTTATCTGGACGACATTTATTCTATTTGTACATTATTGTTATTTCCTTTTATCTTCTCTTATTTGTATCTACTAGATCTTTAGCAACCTAACAAGTCACAATAAATCTTCCACCTCAGGATTAGTGTTGATCAGACTGTTCGAGAAAAGTTAAGTTCCAGTCGAACATCTCGATTTTCTTGAACTCGAAACTGAACCGAATATTTTACTGTTCGTTTGAGTTCAAGTTGGAGCGCCTTTCCTGCCAGCCAATCAGTGCAGAGCACATGGAAGTGTCAGAAACATCATTGCTGAGGTGTATGGCTCTCATTGGCTGCTAAAATCACATGACCATCTCGTATAAAAACTCAGTGTGATGCGTTCTGAACGCCATTCTCAGCTCATTCACTGTGCTGTATAGAGTGCTCTCAGATAGATAGATAGATAGATATAGATAGTGGGGTGTTTGACAGGCTTAGGGACAGGCTTAGGGACAGGCTTAGGGACAAGGTTAGAGTAGTAGATTCTTCACATCTGTTTATCCCAGTAACAGGGCTCCAGATGGCGACCAAAATGGTCGCCAATGCGACTGACATTTTGCAAATGGCGCCCAGATTTATTAATCTGGGCGCCATTTGCGACTGGCCCCGGCGGCGGCACGCTGTCTCTTTAAGTCCGGGCCCCCGGCTGATGCGCGGCTGCCGGGGGTGTCCCGTCCTATCCCCGGCAGCGCGGCGCATCAGTGAGCTGCCTGGGGCCCTGACTTCCGGCACAGGAAGCGCACGTCAGAGACGCTTCCTGTGTCAGAAGTCACAGCCCCGGCGTACAGGGAGCTCACTGATGCGCGCGCTGCCGGGGATGGGACGGGACACCTCCGGCAGCCGCGCATCAGCCGGGGACAGCGTCCGAAGAAGAAGAGGATCGCCAGGGGAGCGGGTTTTCAGGTGAGTTTGTGTGTTTTTGTTTTTTTAAATACTGCTTAGCATAGAGAAAAGGGGGGGCATCTATAATGGGGGTAGAGGGGGCCATCTTCAAGGGGGGGAGAGGGCCATCTATAAGGGGGGGGAGAAGAGGGGGCATCTATAAGGGGGGGAGAAGAGGGGGCATCTATAATGGGGGGGAGAAGAGGGGGCATCTATAATGGGGGGGAGAGGGGGCATCTATAATGGGGGGGAGAGAGGGGGCATCTATAATGGGGGGGGAGAGAGGGGGCATCTATAAGGGGAGGGGGTATCTATAAGGGGAGGAGAAGAGGGGGCATCTATAAGGGGGGGGGGGGAGAGGGGGCAGCTATAATGGGGGGGGGGGGAGGGGGCAAGTATAATGGGGGGGGGAGAGGGGGCATCTATAATGGGGGGGGCAAACTGGCTGCAGACACTGGGAGATAGATATATGCACAATTATTATTATCAGGGCCCCTCAGGTGTCTGTATTGTAGGGGGGTCACTTGCATTAGTCACTAGGTGAGAGATATATCTATCTATATACACATCTTGTGGGGGGTCACTATGGCTGCAGTCAGAAGTCTAGCTCAGTATGTATAGACTGTTGCAAGCTTTTAAAGGGAACCTGTCACCCCCGGTGCCGGGGTGACAGGCTCCCAACCCCCCGTTAGAGCCCCCTATACTCACCTCATCGCGCCGGGTCCCGCTTCTGATGATGGTCGGGTCACGGAGATCTCAGCCTCTGCA
This sequence comes from Dendropsophus ebraccatus, assembly GCF_027789765.1. Taxonomy (NCBI): domain Eukaryota; kingdom Metazoa; phylum Chordata; class Amphibia; order Anura; family Hylidae; genus Dendropsophus; species Dendropsophus ebraccatus. The sequence goes on from NW_027208948.1 coordinate 15,198, forward strand.
GCCCGGCGCGCACACTGAGAGATGAGTCCAACACTCATAGAGAATGATGGGAGAGTCCAGCGCTCCGTCATTCTCTATGAGCGTTGGACTCATCTCTCAGCGCACGCTGGGCTGCAGCGGCTGAGATCTCCGTGACCCCGACCATCTTCAGAAGCGGGACCCGGCGCGATGAGGTGAGTATAGGGGGGGGTTGGGAGCCTGTCACCCCGGCACCGGGGGTGACAGGTTCCCTTTAAGTTCAAGTTCAGAAGAGTAAGCCTCATTAAAAGGCTAGCCAAGTGAGGCTGAAGTACTGAGTCAGACTGGATGTGGTTGTCAGACTGGATGTGGTTGTCAGACTGTATATGGTTGTCAGACTGGATATGGTTGTCAGACTGGATATGGTTGTCAAGTTGCAAGTTTCCATGTTGAACGTTTTCAAACTAAGAAAAGAGAGAATCTAAATGAGGAGGAGGAGGAGGAGGAGGAGGAGGAGGAGGAGGCTGCCGCGGCCTCTGCACACAGTAAGTCCCATTTAACATAACATTAATTTTACATGGTTTAAAATGTTGGCGACCAAATATTCTATAAATTTTTTAGTCTGGAGCCCTGAGTAATCAGTCCTATATGGGATTTGTGAGATGTGACCGCCAGAGTGGGCATATCTGTTTTTTGGTCAGCTTATACAGTTCCATAGTTTGTCTTATTTAGCTTGTGAACATGGTGAGAACTAGAGGTGGTAGGTGAGCAGTATCAGGTGTAGGAAGGGGAGATAGATGTAGTGCACCAGGTAGTGCTTCCGCCATGTTGTGGCCCTGTCACGTCCCCAGTATCAGGTGTAGGAAGGGGAGATAGAGGTAGTACACCAGGTAGTGCTTCCGCCATGTTGTGGCCCTGTCACGTCCCCAGTATCAGGTGTAGGAAGGGGAGATAGAGGTAGTACACCAGGTAGTGCTTCCGCCATGTTGTGGTCCTGTCACGTCCCAGTATCAGGTGTAGGAAGGGGAGATAGAGGTAGTACACCAGGTAGTGCTTCCGCCATGTTGTGGCCCTGTCACGTCCCCAGTATCAGGTGTAGGAAGGGGAGATAGAGGTAGTACACCAGGTAGTGCTTCCGCCATGTTGTGGCCCTGTCACGTCCCCAGTATCAGGTGTAGGAAGGGGAGATAGAGGTAGTACACCAGGTAGTGCTTCCGCCATGTTGTGGCCCTGTCACGTCCCCAGTATCAGGTGTAGGAAGGGGAGATAGAGGTAGTACACCAGGTAGTGCTTCCGCCATGTTGTGGCCCTGTCACGTCCCCAGTATCAGGTGTAGGAAGGGGAGATAGAGGTAGTGCACCAGGTAGTGCTTCCGCCATGTTGTGGTCCTGTCACGTCCCCAGTATCAGGTGTAGGAAGGGGAGATAGAGGTAGTACACCAGGTAGTGCTTCCGCCATGTTGTGGCCCTGTCACGTCCCCAGTATCAGGTGTAGGAAGGGGAGATAGAGGTAGTACACCAGGTAGTGCTTCCGCCATGTTGTGGCCCTGTCACGTCCCCAATATCAGGTGTAGGAAGGGGAGATAGAGGTAGTACACCAGGTAGTGCTTCCGCCATGTTGTGGTCCTGTCACGTCCCCAGTATCAGGTGTAGGAAGGGGAGATAGAGGTAGTGCACCAGGTAGTGCTTCCGCCATGTTGTGGTCCTGTCATGTCCCCAGTATCAGGTGTAGGAAGGGGAGATAGAGGTAGTGCACCAGGTAGTGCTTCCGCCATGTTGTGGTCCTGTCACGTCCCCAGTATTAGGTGTAGGAAGGGGAGATAGAGGTAGTGCACCAGGTAGTGCTTCCGCCATGTTGTGGCCCTGTCACGTCCCCAGTATCAGGTGTAAGAAGGGGAGATAGAGGTAGTACACAAGGCTTCCAGTGCTCCGGCCAACATACAAGCGAGAACATGGCCAGTCACAGGCCCGTCATCTCTTGCTCGGTTCTATGTGCCCCTGATTACTGAACAGCGTCGCCAATCTGTTCTTCAGTGGTTATCGGACCCTTAATCCAGCGCTTCGAGCTCCTCTTCCTCTCAGTCAAATACAGCCACAGCCATAGGCTGTATCCCAGTTCTCCAGACAGTCCTCCCGCTTTATCCACCCTCTCAACGGAGGTTTAAGACAGCAGGAATCATTGCCGAGAGTCTGGGTTCGTACGAACTTGAACCTCGGCAGGTTGGGACCATCTTTAATTCTGAGAACCAAATTTCAGGCTATAAGTTGTTCCATGTTTCCAATTTATTCTTCTGGATGGTAATTCCAGCTTCCCTGTTATATATAGGAGCCAAAATGAACCCGAACATCTCCCATTCACTTTAATGGGATTCAAGTCAAACTTCAGACCGAACTTCACTACTGTTCGAGGTTCGACTCAAACTTGATTATTTTACTGTTGGCTCATCACTCCTCTTGAGAGGCTACTATATTATATATTACTACTATATCTATATCATAAAAATCAAAGTCTGTCTGTCTGTCCTTCTGTCTGTCTGTCTGTCCTCTATAGACTTCCAGACGCCTGAACCGTTTGACCCCAAATTTGGCCCACAGATACATTGGGTGCCCGGGAAGGTTATAGCGAAGGTCCCGTCCCCGCCAGATGCACAGGAGGGGAGGGGGAGGGGAAAGAGAGGCGCCTCATAGAGATGAATGGGAAAATCTCCTCACTGCACACACAGGTGATATAATTAGCTGCAGCAGACACGGCAGTTGGAGCCTTAGCAACCAATAGGATTACTGCTTTCATTTTCACAGGGAGCAATGGTTGCTAGGGAAGCTGCCTCACAACATCCACAGTAATAACTGGTAGGCCCCCTACTCCATCTATACAGTACAGGTATACAGGACCCCCTACTCCATCTATACAGTACATGTATATACAGGGCCCCCTACTCCATCTATACAGTACATGTATATACAGGACACCCTACTCCACCTATACAGTACATGTATACAGGACCCCCTACTCCATCTATACAGTACATATATATACAGGGACCCCTACTCCATCTATACAGAACATGTATACAGGACCCCCTACTCCATCTATACAGTACATGTATATACAGGGCCCCCTACTCCATCTATACAGTACAGGTATACAGGACCCCCTACTCCATCTATACAGTACATGTATATACAGGACCCCCTACTACATCTATACAGTACATGTATATACAGGACCCACTACTCCATCTATACAGTACATGTATATACAGGACCCCCTACTCCATCTATACAGTACATGTATATACAGGGCCCCCTACTCCATCTATACAGTACATGTATATACAGAGCCCCCTACTCCATCTATACAGTACATGTATACAGGACCCCCTACTCCATCTATACAGTACATGTATACAGGACCCCCTACTCCATCTATACAGTACATGTATACAGGACCCCCTACTCCATCTATACAGTACATGTATACAGGACCCCCTACTCCATCTATACAGTACATGTATACAGGACCCCCTACTCCATCTATACAGTACATGTATACAGGACCCCTACTCCATCTATACAGTACATGTATATACAGGACCCCCTACTCCATCTATACAGTACATGTATATACAGGACCCCCTACTCCATCTATACAGTACATGTATACAGGACCCCCTACTCCATCTATACAGGACCCCCTACTCCATCTATACAGTACATGTATAAAGGACCCCTACTCCATCTATACAGTACATGTATACAGGACCCCCTACTCCATCTATACAGTACATGTATATACAGGACCCCCTACTCCATCTATACAGTACATGTATATACAGGACCCCTTACTCCATCTATACAGTACATGTATATACAGGACCCCCTACTCCATCTATACAGTACATGTATATACAGGACCCCCTACTCCATCTATACAGTAAATGTATATACAGGACCGACCCCCTACTCCATCTATACAGTACAGGTATACAGGGCCCCCCTACTCCATCTATACAGTACATGTATACAGGGCCCCCTACTCCATCTATACAGTACATGTATATACAGGACCCCCTACTCCATCTATACAGTACAGGTATAGAGGGCCCCCTACTCCATCTGTACAGTACATGTATACAGTACCCCCTACTCCATCTATACAGTACATGTATACAGTACCCCCTACTCCATCTATACAGTACATGTATATACAGGACCCCCTACTCCATCTTTACAGTACATGTATACAGGACCCCCTACTCCATCTATACAGTACATGTATATACAGGACCTCCTACTCCATCTATACAGTACATGTATATACAGGACCCCCTACTCCATCTATACAGTACATGTATATACAGGACCCCCTACTCCATCTATACAGTACATGTATATACAGGACCCCCTACTCTAACTATACAGGACATGTATACAGGACCCCCTACTCCATCTATACAGTACATGTATACAGGGCCCCCTACTCCATCTATACAGTACATGTATATACAGGACCCCCTACTCCATCTATACAGTACATGCATACAGGGCCCCCCTACTCCATCCATACAGTACATGTATATACAGGACCCCTACTCCATCCATACAGTACATGTATATACAGGGCACTACAGGTATACCAAACTGTGACTGGGTAACACTGCTACACCAGACCTGACCAATACCGCCATACTGTGCTGGATAACACTGTCATACCAGACCTGACCAATACCGCCATAGTGTGCTGGATAACACTGCCATACCAGACCTGACCAATACCGCCATACTGTGACTGGATAACACTGCCATACCAGACCTGACCAATACCGCCATACTGTGCTGGATAACACTGTCATACCAGACCTGACCAATACCGCCATACTGTGCTGGATAACACTGCCATACCAGACCTGACCAATACAGCCATACTGTGACTGGATAACACTGTCATACCAGACCTGACCAATACCGCCATACTGTGACTGGATAACACTGCCAGACCTGACCAATACCGCCATACTGTGACTGGATAACACCTCCATACCAGACCTGACCAATACCGCCATACTGTGACTGGATAACACTGCCACACCAGACCTGACCAATACCGCCATACTGTGACTGGGTAACACCGCCACACCAGACCTGACCAATACCGCCATACTGTGAATGGATAACACCACCACACCAGACTTGACCAATACCGCCATACTGTGACTGATAACACTGTCATAAGACCTGACCAATACCGCCATACTGTGCTGGATAACACTGTCATACCAGACCTGACCAATACCGCCATACTGTGACTGGATAACACTGTCATACCAGACCTGACCAATACCGCCATACTGTGCTGGATAAACACTGTCATACCAGACCTGACCAATACCGCCATACTGTGACTGGATAACACTGCCATACCAGACCTGACCAATACCGGCAAACTGTGACTGGGTAATACCGCCACACCAGTCCTGACCAATACCACCATACTGTGACTGGATAACACCCCTATACCAGACATGACCAATACAGACACACTGTGACTGAATAACACTGCCATACGGGTAAATACAACCCTGCAGGTATACAGGACACTACAGGTATACAGGACCCCAAAACTATACACTACAAGTGCACGGGACCTCCACAAAACTATATACTACAGGTATACAGGACCCCAAAACTATATACTACAGGTATACAGGACCTCCACCAACTATATACTTCAGGTATACAGGACCTCCACCAACTATATACTACAGGTATACAGGACCCCAAACTATACACTACAGGTATACAGGAACTCCACCAACTATATACTACAGGTATATAGGACCCCAAACTATACACTACAGGTATACAGGACCTCAAAACCTTACGCTACAGGTATACAGGACCTACACCAACTCTATAATACAGGTATACAGCACCTTCACCAACTCTATACTACAAGTATACAGGACCCCCAAATATACTACAGGTATACAGGAACGCCAACAGCTATATACTACAGGTATATAGGACCCCAAACTATACACTACAGGTATACAGGACCTCCACCAACTCTATACTATAGTTATACAGGACCCTCAAACTATTTACTACAGGTATACAGGACCCCCGAACTATATACTACAGGTATACAAGACCTCCACCAATTATACACTACAGTATCAAGGACCCTCAAACTATAAACATCAGGTATACAAGACCTCCACCAACTAAACATTACAGGTATACAGCACCAACTATATACTACAGGTATACAGGACCCCGAACTATACAGTACAGGTATACAGGACCTTCACCAACTGTACACTGCAGGTATACAGGACCCTCCCTTAACTATACACTATAGGTATACAGCCCCCCAACTATGCACTACAGATATGCGAGACCCCTAAAAACTATACAATGTGGGTATACAGAACCCCTCCAACTATGCACTACAGGTATACACTAATTTCACTGATTAACTCAGATGAAACAATATCTTTAGCTTGGCCTCATGGGCACCTTAGAACAAATCTAATTAACACACTGACACTTATACCCGGGCAGCACCGGCTACATTTTCTAGTTAGACATATGGAAAGTATTTCTATATGATTTCTCTATATCCATACCATGTCATATACAGGGGGACTATGAAGGGGCAGATTTATCAGACATGTGTACACTCAGGCCCCATTCACACGTCCGTGTCAGTTTTTACTGTCAGGAAATCCTGATCAGGAGACCTCAAATGTCATCAGGATAGTATCAGGATTTCCTGACAGTAATCCGTTTTACCATCAGGAAATCATCAGGAAAAACCTTCAGGATTTACTGATGAGTAAAAAAAAAAGTGTTTCCAACAGGGCATGATGAGAGTTGTACTTCTGCAACCTAGATGGCCACAGGCTGCAGAAGTACAACTCCCATCATGGCCTGTTAGCAGGACATGTTGGGAGTTTTAGTATTGGGGGGGGGAGGGCTGTGTATCTCACCTGTCGGCGGCGGAAGAACAGCGGCGGCAGCTGGTGGGAGTCCCGGGCGGGCGGGTGCAAGCTGCTGCGGACTCGGAGAGGGAGGGGAACAGAGGTCGGGGTGGCGGCGGGGTGATGCGATGCGGCGCGGTCATCGGGCGGCGGCGGCGGGATGATGCGATGCGGCGGGGTCATCGGCGGGGTGATGTCATGCGGCGGCGGGGTCATCGGGCGGCAGCGGCGGGGTGATGCGATACGGCGGCGGGGCGATGCGGCGCGGCGGGGTAATGCGATGCGGGTCAGCGGGCGGCGGCGTGATGCGATACGGCGCGGGGTCATCGGGCGGCGGCGGCGGGGTGATGCGATGCGGCGCTGCGGGGTCACCGGGCGGCGGCAGCTGATGTCCGGGTGCAGGGATCCCTTGGGTGGTGGCGGCGCGGCGTTCGGGGCAGCGGGGTGCCGGCGGGCTGTCAATCATCCGGAATCACGGGCACTTTCCTGATGTACATCAGGAAAGTGCCCGTGATTCCTGCGCCCCCATAGCCTTCTATGGGGGCGTCCGGAACGGAATTCCGGACAAAAATAGGACATGTCCTATTTTTTCCGGATATATTTTCCGGACGGACACCCTTCCGGAAAAATCCGGAAGGGTGTCCGTGACCAATTAAAGTCTATGGGTCCGGAAATCCGTCCGGATTTCCTGATAGGAAATCCGGATGGTTTTTTCCGGACGTGTGAAGGGGGCCTCAAACTGTCCCCCCGGCAACCAATCAGATTCCACTTTATATCCCTCACAGACTCTTTATGTGTGCTATATACTGTATATACTGTACTGTATGCTATATACTGTCTATGCTCTACAGAGCTGCTAATGTATATACATGGCCGCCATAGTATAAAACCTATCATGCTGGGTGTATCCTGCACATTATATGCTATATACTGTATATACTGTACTGTATGCTATATACTGTCTATGCTCTACAGAGCTGCTAATGTATATACATGGCCGCCATAGTATAAAACAGCCTGAAGGCATTTTCCTGACTGACTCACCTGACATCTGGCCACATCCTTTATGACCCAATTCTGACATTTATAGCGGCATCTTTCCCCCTGGGGGGGAGCCCTGTTTGTGGCCGGAGGTCACAGATTCGGGGACAGAAGATACTGAACGTCCTATAAAATTACAGACACCCCAAAGAAAACTGCAGAATGTGTGACACAGGTCTCATATGGAATGGGAGCCTAAGGGGAGAGAGCTCATCTCTATATTTTATATTGCAGGAGATCAATGGAGTATCTTCATGATTGTGCGGAGATAACAGGAGAAAAAGAAGAGGTACAAGGAGGGGGAGGGTACAGTGAGGAGAGGGAGAAGAGGGAGAAAGATGGTACAAGGAGGGGAGGGTACAGTGAGGAGAGGGAGAAGAGGGGAGAAAGATGGTACAAGGAGGGGGAGGGTACAGTGAGGAGAGGGAGAAGATAGAGAAAGATGGTACAAGGAGGGGCAGGGTACAGTGAGGAGAGGGAGAAGAGGGAGAAAGATGGTACAAGGAGGGGCAGGGTACAGTGAGGAGAGGGAGAAGAGGGAGAAAGATGGTACAAAGGAGGGGCAGGGTACAGTGAGGAGAGGAGAAGAGGGAGAAAGATGGTACAAGAGAGGGGCAGGGTACAGTGAGGAGAGGGAGAAGATGGGAGAAAGATGGTACAAAGGAGGGGCAGGGTACAGTGAGGAGAGGGAGAAGAGGGAGAAAGATGGTACAAGGAGGGGCAGGGTACAGTGAGGAGAGGGAGAAAAGATGGTACAAGGAGGGGCAGGGTACAGTGAGGAGAGGAGAAGAGGGAGAAAGATGGTACAAGGAGGGGCAGGGTACAGTGAGGAGAGGGAGAAGAGGGAGAAAGATGGGTACAAAGGAGGGGCAGGGTACAGTGAGGAGAGGGAGAAGAGGGAGAAAGATGGTACAAGGAGGGGCAGGGTACAGTGAGGAGAGGGAGAAGAGGGAGAAAGATGGTACAAGGAGGGGCAGGGTACAGTGAGGAGAGGGAGAAGAGGGCGAAAGATGGTACAAGGAGGGGCAGGGTACAGTGAGGAGAGGGAGAAGAGGGAGAAAGATGGTACAAGGAGGGGGAGGGTACAGTGAGGAGAGGGAGAAGAGGGAGAAAGATGGTACAAGGAGGGGCAGGGGGTACCGTGAGGAGAGGGAGAAAGAGGGAGAAAGATGGTACAAGGAGGGGCAGGGTACAGTGAGGAGAGGGAGAAGAGAGGGAGAAAGATGGTACAAGGAGGGGCAGGGTACAGTGGAGGAGAGGGAGAAGAGGGCGAAAAGATGGTACAAGGAGGGGGAGGGTACAGTGAGGAGAGGGAGAAGAGGGAGAAAGATGGTACAAGGAGGGGGAGGGTACAGTGAGGAGAGGGAGAAAGATGGTACAAGGAGGGCAGGTACAGTGCGGAGAGGGAGAAGAGGGAGAAAGATGGTACAAGGAGGGGCAGGGTACAGTGAGGAGAGGGAGAAAGATGGTACAAGGAGGGGGAGGGTACAGTGAGGAGAGGAGAAAGATGGTACAAGGAGGGGCAGGTACAGTGAGGGAGGGAGAAAGATGGTACAAGGAGGGGCAGGGTACAGTGAGGAGAGGGAGAAGAGGGAGAAAGATGGTACAAGGAGGGGCAGGGTACAGTGAGGAGAGGGAGAAGAGGGAGAAAGATGGTACAAGGAGGGGGAGGGTACAGTGAGAAGAGGGAGAAGATGGAGAACGATGGTACAAGGAGGGGGAGGGTACAGTGAGGAGAGGGAGAAAGATGGTACAAGGAGGGGCAGGGTACAGTGAGTAGAGGGAGAAGAGGGAGAAATATGGTACAAGGAGGGGAAGGGTACAGTGAGGAGAGGGAGAAGAGGGAGAAAGATGGTACAAGGAGGGGCAGGGTACAGTGAGGAGAGGGAGAAGAGGGAGAAAGATGGTACAAGGAGGGGAGGGTACAGTGAGGAGAGGGAGAAAGATGGTACAAGGAGGGGGAGGGTACAGTGAGGAGAGGGAGAAGAGGGAGAAAGATGGTACAAGGAGGAGGAGGGTACAGTGAGGAGAGGGAGAAGAGGGAGAAAGATGGTACAAGGAGGGGCAGGGTACAGTGAAGAGGAGAAAATGGTACAGGAGGGGAGGTACAGTGAGAGAGGGAGAGAGGGAGAAGATGGTACAAGGAGGGAGGGTACAGTGAGGAGAGGGAGAAGAGGGAGAGATGTACAAGGAGAGGGAGGGTACAGTGAGAGAGGGAGAAGTAGAGAAAGATGGTACAAGGAGGGGGAGGGTACAGTGAGGAGAGGAGAAGAGGGAGAAAGATGGTACAAGGAGGGGAGGGTACAGTGATGAGAGGGAGAAGAGGGAGAAAGATGGTACAAAGAGGGGGAGGGTACAGTAAGGAGAGGAGAAGAGGGAGAAAGATGGTACAAGGAGGGGAGGGTACAGTGAGGAGAGGGAAAAGATGGTACAAGGAGGGGCAGGGTACAGTGAGGAGAGGGAGAAGAGGGAGAAAGATGTACAAGGAGGGGCAGGGTACAGTGAGGAGAGGGAGAAAGATGGTACAAGGAGGGCAGGGTACAGTGAGGAGAGGGAAAGATGGTACAAGGAGGGGCAGGTACAGTGAGGAAGGGAGAACAGGGAGAAAGATGGTACAAGGAGGGGCAGGGTACAGTGAAGAGGGAGAGGAGAAAGATGGTACAGGAGGGTGGACAGTGAGGAGAGGGAGAAAGATGGTACAAGGAGGGGCAGGGTACAGTGAGGAAGAGGAGAAAGATGGTACAAGGAGGGCAGGTACAGTGAGGAGAGGGAGAACAGGAGAAATATGGTACAAGGAGGGGATGGTAAGTGAAGAGAGGGAGAAGAGGAGAAAGATTGGTACAAGAGGGGAGGGTCAGTAGAGAGGGAGAACAGGGAGAAGATGGTACAAGGAGGGGCAGGGTACATTGAGGAGAGGGAGAAAGATGGTAAACAAGGAGGGTCATGGTACAGTGAGGAGAGGGAGAACAGGGAGAAAGATGGTACAAGGAGGGGCAGGGTCAGTGAGAGAGGGATAAAGATGGTACAAGGATGGCAGGGTACAGTGAGGAGAGGGAGAAACAGGGAGAGAAGATGGTCCAAGAGGGGCAGGGTACAGTGAGGAGAGGGATAACGGGAGAAATATGGTACAAGGAGGGGGAGTGTACAGTAAGGAGGGCTACGGGTAGAAAGTGGTACAAGGAGGGGATGTACAGTGAGGAGAGGGAGAAAAGATGTACAAGGAGGGCATACGTTAGGATAGGGAGACAGGGAGAAAGATGTACTAGGGGGAGGGTACAGTAGGATAGTGAGAAGAGGGAGAAGATGGTACATGAAAGGGAGGGTACAGTGAGGAGAGGGATAAGATGTACCAGAGGGGGAGGGTACATAGGTGAGAAAGATGGTACAAGGAGGGGCAGGGTACAGTGAGGAGAGGAGAAAGATGGTACAAGGAGGGGCAGGGTACAGTGAGGAGAGGGATAAGAGGAGAAAGATGGTACGAGGACGGGGATACAGTGAGTATAGGGAGAAGGGGAGAAAGATGTACATAGGATGGGGAGGGTATCGGGAAGTGATGCTTGTGTAAGAGGATTACATGGAGGTGGTAGATAGTACAATGACAGGAAGGGTACAAGAAGAGGATGGTACATGAAGGAACAGTGAATAGTGTGATTGACAGCCATGCTTTATACTGTGATACTTTATTATTTGGCTACTGTTTGTTATTACACAGCATGGATCAGGAGTTCAATCTTATCATACATGAAACTGAGATCCAACAAGAGGATAAAGGGCAGCAAGGAGACTAGAAGGAAGGCCATGGGAGATATCTGCAGCTCTTGTACCTGAGAGAGCCAGATATAAGGTGATCCAGACTCAGCGCAATATATAGATAATAAGGGGGGGGGGGTCACATAATAGTGATACATGGCTCCGGTAATAGTGATACTACGTGTAATAGTGACACATGGCTACGTGTAATAGTGACACATGGCTACGGGTAATAGTGACACATGGCTCCGGTAATAGTGACACATGGCTCCGGGTAATAGTGATACTACGTGTAATAGTGACACTTGGCTACGTGTAATAGTGATACTTGCTACGTGTATAGTGAAACATGGCTACGTGTAATAGTGACACATGGCTACGTGTAATAGTGACACATGGCTACGTGTAATAGTGACACATGGCTACGTGTAATAGTGATACATGGCTACGTGTAATAGTGATACATGGCTACGTGTAATAGTGACCATGGCTACGTGTAATAGTGACACATGGCTACGTGTAATAGTGATACATGGCTACGTGTAATAGTGATACATGGCTACGTGTAATAGTGATACATGGCTATGTGTAATAGTGATACTACGTGTAATAGTGATACATGGCTCTGTGTAATAGTGATACATGGCTACGTGTAAAGTGATACATGGTCTGTGTAATAGTGATACATGGCCATGTGTAATAGTGATACATGCTCCGTGTAATAGTGAACGGCTCCGTGTAATAGTGATACTGGCTCCGTGTAATAGTATACATGGCTCCGTGTAATATTACACATGAGCTCCGTGTCACTAGTGATACATGGCTCCATGTAAGTAGTGACCATTGCTACGGGTAATAGTGATCTACGTGTAGTAGTGCCACTGGCTACGGTAATATGACACATGGCTACGGGTATAGTGATACTACGTGTAGTATTGACATGGCTAAACGGGTAATAGTGACACATGGCTACGGGTAATAGTGATACATTGCACGTGTAATAGTGATGCTATTACACGTGTAATAGTGATCATGGCTACGGTAATAGTGATGCTACGTGTAATAGTGACACTGGCTACGTGTATATGTACTAACGTGTATAGTTACACATGGCTACGTGTAATATTGATATACGTGTAATTAGTGACACATGGCTACGTGTATAGTGCACATGCTATACCGTGTAATAGTGCACATTGGCTACGTGTAATAGTGATACTACGTGTATAGCGACGTGATACTACGTGTAATATCGACACATGGCTCCGTGTAATAGCGACACATGGCTCCCTGTAATAGCGACACATGGCTCCTTGTAATAGCGACACATGGCTCCGTGTAGTATCGACACTGGCTCCGTGTAATAGCTACACATTGCTCCGTGTAATAGCGACACATGGCTCCGTGTAATAGCGACACATGGCTCCGTGTAATAGCGACACATGGCTCCGTGTATAGCGACACATGGCTCCGTGTAATATTACACTAGCTCCGTGTAATAGCACGACAAGCCATGGTCACTATTACACGTAGCCCATGTTCCCCGTTCCCGTGTAATAGCGACACATGGCTCCGTGTATAGCGACACATGGCTCCGTGTAATAGCCACACATGGCTCCGTGTAATAGCGACACATGGCTCCGTGTATAGCACACATGGCTCCCTGTATAGCGACACATGGCTCCGTGTAATAGCGACACATGGCTCAGTGTAATAGCGACACATGGCTCCGTGTAATAGCGACACATGGCTCCGTGTAATAGCGACACATGGCTCCGTGTAATAGTGATACTACGTGTAATAGTGACGCATGGCTACGTGTAATAGCGACGCATGGCTACGTGTAATAGCGACGCATGGCTACGTGTAATAGCGACGCATGGCTACGTGTAATAGTGATACATGGCTACGTGTAATAGTGATACATGGCTACGTGTAATAGTGATACATGGCTACGTGTAATAGTGATGCTACGTGTAATAGTGATACATGGCTACGTGTAAGTGATACATGGCTACGTGTAATAGTGATACATGGCTACGTGTAATAGTGACACATGGCTACGTGTAATAGTGATACTACGTGTAATAGTGACACATGGCTACGTGTAATAGTGATACACGGCTACGTGTAATAGTGATACTACGTGTAATAGTGATACATGGCTACGTGTAATAGTGACACATGGCTACGTGTAATAGTGATACTACGTGTAATAGACACATGGCTCCGTGTAATAGCGACACATGGCTACGTGTAATAGCGACACATGGCTCCGTGTAATAGTGATCTACGTGTAATAGCGACACATGGCTCGTGTAATAGTGACACATGGCTCCGTGTAATAGTGACACTACGTGTAATAGTGATCATGGCTACGTGTAATAGTGATACATGGCTACGTGTAATAGTGATACACGTGTAATAGCGACACATGGCTACGTGTAATAGCGATACATGGCTCCGTGTAATAGCGACACATGGCTCCGTGTATAGTGATACATGGCTCCGTGTAATAGTGACACATGGCTACGTGTAATAGTGACACATGGCTCCGTGTAATAGTGACACATGGCTCCGTGTAATAGCGATACTACGTGTAATAGTGACACATGGCTCCGTGTAATAGCGACACATGGCTCCGTGTAATAGCGACACATGGCTCCGTGTAATAGCGATACTCCGTGTAATAGTGACACATGGCTCCGTGTAATAGCGATACATGGCTCCGTGTAATAGCGACACATGGCTCCGTGTAATAGCGATACTACGTGTAATAGTGACACATGGCTCCGTGTAATAGCGATACATGGCTCCGTGTAATAGCGACACATGGCTACGTGTAATAGCGACACATGGCTCCGTGTAATAGCGACACATGGCTCCGTGTAATAGTGACACTACGTGTAATAGTGACACATGGCTACGTGTAATAGCGACACATGGCTCCGTGTAATAGCGACACATGGCTCCGTGTAATATGATACAGTGTAATAGTGACACATGGCTCCGTGTAATAGCGACACACGGCTACGTGTAATAGCGACACATGGCTCCGTGTAATAGTGACACATGGCTACGTGTAATAGCGACACATGGCTCCGTGTAATAGTGACACATGGCTACGTGTAATAGTGACACGGGCTACGTGTAATAGTGATACATGGCTACGTGTAATAGTGACACATGGCTACGTGTAATAGTGATACATGGCTACGTGTAATAGTGATACTGCTAACGTTAATAGTGATACATGGCTACGAGTAATAGTGATACATGGCTACGTGTAATAGTGATACATGGCTACGTGTAATAGTGATACATGGCTACGTGTAATAATGATACATGGCTACGTGTAATAGTGATACTATGTGTAATAGTGATACATGGCTACGTGTAATAGTGACACATGGCTACGTGTAATAGTGATACTACGTGTAATAGTGACACATGGCTACGTGTAATAGTGACACATGGCTACGTGTAATAGTGATACATGGCTACGTGTAATAGTGATACTACGTGTAATAGTGATACATGGCTACGTGTAATAGTGACACATGGCTACGTGTAATAGTGATACATGGCTACGTGTAATTGTGATACATGGCTACGTGTAATAGTGATACATGGCTACGTGTAATAGTGATACATGGCTACGTGTAATAGTGATACATGGCTACGTGTAATAGTGATACATGGCTACGAGTAATAGTGATACATGGCTACGAGTAATAGTGACACATGGCTACGTGTAATAGTGATACTATGTGTAATAGTGATACATGGCTACGTGTAATAGTGACACATGGCTACGTGTAATAGTGATACTACGTGTAATAGTGATACATGGCTACGTGTAATAGTGATACATGGCTATGTGTAATAGTGATACATGGCTCGTGTAATAGTGATACATGGCTACGTGTAATAGTGATACATGGCTACGTGTAATAGTGATACATGGCTACGTGTAATAGTGACACATAACTACGTGTATTAGTGATACATGGCTCACTGTAATAGTGATACATGGCTCAGTGTAATAGTGATACATGGCTCTGTGTAATAGTGACATATGGCTGCGTGTAATAGTGATACATGGCTACGTGTAATAGTGATACATTGTTACATGAAATAGTGATACATGGCTACGTGTAATAGTGATACTACGTGTAATAGTGACACATGGCTACGTGTAATAGTGAGACAAAATGGCTGCTGCGTGTAATAGTGATACATTGTTACATGAATAGTGATACATGGCTACGTGTAATAGTGATAGGATAATTTTTTACTCACCGTAAATTTTCTTTCCTGTAGTCCGAAGCAGCAGCACAAATGGGGGGAAGATCCTATCTTCCTGCAATGGTAGGACAGATGGTACTAATAAAAGATTGATTAGGAGCCCTATAAGAAGGCCATACAGACCCCTCCTCCTTGTGTCAATTCTAACGACAAAAATTAAAAATTCATAATAAAATCTTAGTTAATAAGGCATTAAAACAATCAAGGTTGCTGCATAAATAATAGTTTGTTTAAATCAGGGCGGGAAGTCTGTGCTGCTGCTTCGGACTACAGGAAAGAAAATTTACGGTGAGTAAAAATTTATCCTTTCCCTATACGTCCTCAGCAGCAGCACAAATGGGGATATAGCAAGCTATGAAAACAGACTAGGGAGGGCCATTACATTACAGAAGACAGAATGGCTGAGCCAAAAACTGGTTGACTCGTGAATATCTAGTCTATAGTGCTTGACAAAGGCATTGACGGACGACCATGAAGCAGTCCTGCATATTTGTTCCAAGGGTACAGATCTTTTTCCAGCCCATGTGGATGATATTGCCCTCATTGAATGTGATTGCACCAGGTACCTGTAATCCCGCTTCTTGGTAGCATATGGAGATGACTTCCCTTATCCATCTGGACAGAGAAGCTTTGGATGACTTGCATCCTTTGTTTTTTCTTGCAAAGGATAAAACCAAGTGGTTAGATTTCCTGAAGGAGTTTGCCCGTTCAATATCCATGCTCCAAGCCCTTCCCACATCTAAGGGATGAAGCTCCTTCTCTCCCGTGTTGGCAGGAGTAATGGATTGTAACAATGGAGATGTGGCAGAGACTTTCACCCACCAGGCTTCATCTTCTTTACCTTCAGGTAGGTTCTGTAGGCAGTTGTGGCTCTGGACTGCAGAAGAGTGGTCACCACTTGGACAGCATATCAATTCCCACCTTGTTGATGGCAGTCAAGCTTCGGACAAGCCTGCCCTCTTGAGTTATTAACTGAGGTTATACAGAAGCCTCCAGATTATTCTATGGAATTAGCGCCATGCTTTTAGATAATAAGAGGCCACATGAAACCAGAGACTTGCTACTTGCAAGATTTTTAGACTCTGCCCCACCTGGCAGGGACGCTGGGGGTAATCTCTGCTACTCTGTGTCAGTAGCTGGGGAGACTGGGAGACTTCCCAGAAGATTCTTAGGCAGGGGGCTCACCATCGTGAACCATGCCCTCTTGGGTCAATAGGGGCAAATGAGGCCGACCAAGGCCCAACCTTGTCTCAGATTCTGCAAGACTCTGGGCTTTTTAGGAGTGAGAAAAAGGGTTTCCCTATTTGAACCTTGAATAGGAATAGGTCTATCCTCCATGCGATTTACCAGTAAGCTTCTAGTCCAGAGACCGTTCCTCCGACAGGGTTACATCGCAGCATAGATTGCCAGCAGACAAATGCCCTGCCTCCAGTGGTAATCTGCTAGTGCCCCTATAAATGCCCCTGCCTCCAGTAGTAATGCTGCTAGTGCCCCTATAAATGCCCCTGCCTATAGAGTAATGCTGCTGTGCCCCTAGCCCCTGCCTCCAGTATTATGCTGCTAGTGCCCCTATAAATGTCCTGCCCCAGTAGTAATGCTGCTACCCCTATAATGTGCCCCTAATGCTGCTAGTGCCCCTATGCCCTGCCTATAGTAGTATGCTGCTAGTGCCCCTATAAATGCCCCTGCCTCAGTAGTATGCTGCTAGTGCCCTATAAAATGTCTCTGCCCCCAGTAGATGCTGCTAGTGCCCCTATAAATGCCCCTGCTAGAATGCTGTAGTGCCTATAAATGCCCCTGCCTCCAGTAGTAATGCTGCTAGTGCCCCTATAAATGCCCCTGCCTCCGTAGTACTGCTCTATACCCTGCCAGTAGTAATACTACAGAGTTAGTGCCCCTATAAAGATGGATAAGCGCCATCCTAGATGCGTTTTGATCTTATACTGATAGCTTACCATAGATTGATGTGCTGGAGTGGACTAGTATTCCCTTCATATGTTTGATGCCAGCAACATCTCTAATGGGGATTAAGGCTCCTTTGCCCGTTACTCATACACGCGCCCCACTGCTTGATACATCAATGGTTTTCTCTACCCACTTCATTGGGAGACTGCTGCCATTGAGCAGGAAAAAGCTATCCTTGTCTCTGGGTGTTATTTCCAGTGTAGACATAAGACCCCAGGGTATCAGATGAAGTGACAGCAACTGGGGTGTCGAGAACCCCGACTTGTGTCAACTTCTGTAATCTCTCTGGAGGAAGAAAGTCACAGACTGGGGATCTATTCTCCTCCCTAGGAATTGTTCCATGCCAGAAACAATGATGAGCTTCAATTTTCTCAGACAGTCAAAGTACAATAGACATCAGCTTGGTGACTGTAGATGGAGCCGAGATGATTCCAGACAGAAGGGCTGTAAATTGAAAAGAATTCCAGTTGCCTTGTACAAAGGGTCTTGATGTAAAGGAATATGCAGCTTTTGTCTGTAGACAGGTACATGCGGGTATACATGGTCAGGTGATCATATATCCTCCATACAGGTACATGGGGTATACATGGCCAGATAACGTCCTTCTTCTAGGAGGGAACTACAGAGCATAAATCCTCCATACAACTGCCTTCTCAGAGGAGGCTGTATACAGGTACATGCAGGTATACCTGGTCAGAAAACATCCTTCTAGGAGGGACCCACAGATCATAGATCCCACATACAGCACCTTCCTCAGAGGAGGCTGTATACAGGTATACACGGTCAGATAACTTCCCTCTAGGAGGGACCCACAGATCAAAATTCAATACGGCAGCCTTTTCTATCATATAACACTGGTTCAGACCTCTCTCATTATGGAAATAAATTGTCAGAAAAGACGTAGTCACAAGTTCTTGTCCCCATCCCCAAGGCCTCCGAGACGTCTGGTCCTTCTTGTGCAGGATTCTTTCCTTTACCTTCCGTACTAGAATTCCTACGGAATGTGGAACAAAAGTAGGAGTTCCTTCTCTTCTTATTAGACTGGGGCAGATAATGGACCTGATCATAGAAAAAAAAAAAAAAAAAAAAAGACTTTCATGAGAATGTCCAATACAGATCCAACTATCTTTATATGGAGTGAACATCTGCCCCCTTACAACAAAGGACCAGTCTCCAAACTGTGGGGATCGGGCAGCCAAGTATACTGCTCAGCTATAGTAATATAGACAATTATTTATTTTATTTAATTTATTTATTTTTTATTTATTTATTTTTTGAAAATTACTAAGAATTTTTTTTTTTTTTTTTTTTGAACAAGGTCTTTGTGCGTCTGAAGGAGCCATGACCTCGGACTCCATCCAGTTCAGCCTGTAGATTATCATTCAGATGTAAAATCTTAAGCAGTCATTGTCTCTTCTGAGAAAAAGTTGCAATCCACAAATGAATTCCCTGCCACCTGAAAGTCGAATCTTGCAGGATCTGTATGCCGAGAAAGCTTTTTCCCCAGAAGTTCTGTTACCAGAATCCTGCTACATCCAAGGATGGAAATTGTGCCGACTAACAGACTAGTGCAGAGTGCCTGGAACAGACACACAGGTGCACTGAATATGCAACCAGCAATCCTAAGGCTGTGTTCACACATAGCAGCTTCATAGCTTTACTGCATCCTTCAGTACACAGAAGCTCCATAGGGTCACTGCATCATCTGATCAGTATTCAGAGATAACTAGACAGCAGGTGTACACAGTATTACAGAGTAGACTGCAGGTGTACACGTATTACAGAGTGTAACTACAGCAGGTGTACACAGTATTACAGAGTAATTAAACTGCAGGTATACACAGTACACATCCAGCATCTCTAAGGATGTAGCTTCATACATCACTGCATTATCTGATAACAGTACTAATCAGATAGTACACATCTACAATCCTAAGGTCATGTTCACACACAGTAGCTTTACTGCATTCTTAAATAGCAGCACTGGAGCAGCGCAAAAAAGCTCCATAGAATCACTGCATCATCTGATGGCGGTATTAGGGAAAGTAATCAGATAGCAGGTGTATCCAGTACACATCCAGCAGCTGTAAGGCCGTGCTCACACACATAGCTCCATATGGTCACTATATAATCTGATAGCAGTATTAGGGAAAGTAATCAGATAGCTATATAATCTGATAGCAGTATTAGGGAAAGTAATTAGATAGATGTATCACTATCACTGTACAACTAGCAACTCTAAGGCTGTGTTCACACACAGTAGCTTCATAGGGCACTGCATCATCTGATAGCAGTATAGTGAAAGAAATCAGACAGCAGGTGTTACACAGTACACTACAATTCTAAGGCAATGTTCACACACAGTGGCTTCATAACTTCACTGCATTCTTAAATAGCAGCACACAGAAGCTCCACATGATAACCATAATCTGATAGCAGTATTAGTGAAGGTAATTAACCAGCAGGTGTACATAGTACACAACTAAATTCTAAGGCAGTGTTCACACACAGTAGCTTCACTGCATTCTTAAATGTCAGCACACAGAAGGTCCACATGATCACTATATCATCTGATAGCAGTATAGTGAAAGTAAATAGACAGCAGGTGTATAGTATACAACTAACAATTCTAAGGCCGTGTTCACACACAGTAGCTTCACTGCATTCTTAATGGCAGCACTGGAGTAGCACACAGATGCTCCATAGGGTGACTGCATCATCTGTTAGCAGTATTAGTGAAAATTAGACAGGAGGTGTATCTACCACTACACAATAACTCTAAGGCTGTGTTCATACACAGTTTTATAGCTTCATTGTATCATCTGATAGAAATACTGGAAAGTAATCAGACCGCAGGTATACACACTACACAACTACAATTCTAAGGCTGTGTTCACACACACAGTTTCACTGCATCATCTGGTAGCAGTACTATAGAAAGTAATTAGGCAGCAGGTGTTCACAATGCAGAAATAGCAGCTCTAGGGTTGTGTGCACACACAAACACACAGTTTTATAGCTTCACTGCATCATCCGATGGCAGTACTATAGAAAGTAATGAGGCAACAGGTGTACACATTAGCAGCTCTAGGGCTGTGTTCACATACAGTTTCAGAGCTTCACTGAATCATCTGGTAGCAGTACTATAGCAAGTAATCAGGCTGCAGGTGTGCACACTGCACAACTAGCAGCTCTAGGGTTGTGTGCACACAGTTTTATAGCTTCACTGCATCATCTGATGGCAGTACTATAGAAAGTAATGAGGCAACAGGTGTACACAATAGCAGCTCTAGGTTGTGTTCACACACATACACAGTTTCATAGCTTCATTGTAGCAGTACTGGAAAAATAACGAGACAGCAGGTGTACTAATACCCAACTAGCAGCTCTAAAGCTGTGTTCATGTACACACTATAGTCACATAGGTCACTCATATAGAGAAGCAGTCTAACAGGACTTGCACAACCAATGTTAAAAAAGTGAAAGACATTGAAACGAAACATTTGAGGCGTAAAAGCCGAATACAACACACACACATATATATATATATATCTCCAATAATCCTCCTGACACACATGCCAGGCTTCCAGCTCAAAAGAAAAAACAGCATATCTTACCTTGCTGAAGTATCAAGAAACATTAGCAGCCGCCCAGGTGAGGACACAGATCTGGCAGCACCATGATACTTACTGCAGCAGCAGCCGCACAGGTGAGGACACAGATCTGGCAGCACCATGATACTTACTGCAGCAGCCGCCCAGGTGAGGACACAGATCTGGCAGCACCATGATACTTACTGCAGCAGCAGCCGCCCAGGTGAGGACACAGATCTGGCAGCACCATGATACTTACTGCAGCAGCCGCCCAGGTGAGGACACAGATCTGGCAGCACCATGATCTTACTGCAGCAGCCGCCCAGGTGAGGACACAGATCTGGCAGCACCATTATACTTACTGCAGCAGCAGCCGCCCAGGTGAGGACACAGATCTGGCAGCACCATGATACTTACTGCAGCAGCCGCCCAGTTTAGGACACAGCGTCTGGCAGCACCATGATACTTACTGCAGCAGCCGCCCAGGTGAGGCACAGATCTGGCAAGCGCCATGATACTACTGCAGCAGCCGCCCCTGTGAGGAAACAGATCTGGCATCACCATTATACTTACTGCAGCAGCCGCCCAGGTGAGGACACAGATCTGGCAGCACCATGATACTTATGCAGCAGCTTCCTGGCTTTTCCTCACACAGCGGCTCCATACAGCAGAGAAGCTGAGCGATAACTCTACTCAAAAGTAAATAATCTCCTCTCTGATACAGCAGAGCAGGAAAAACAACATTTCTATAAATTTCCCCTCTCCACACGACCATGTGGAAGGAAGAATCTTTGGAAAGGAAGTCAGACACAAACTAGGCCTGAGCCTGCTTCCCTCTCCTACAACCTGTCCCACAGGGACAGAAAAAAACACAAGGAGGAGGGTCTGTATGGCCTTCTATTAGGGCTCCTAATAATCTTTTATTAGTACCATCTGTCCTACCATTGCAGGAATAGGATCTTCCCCATTGTGCTGCTGCTGAGGACGTATAGGGAAACATGGCTACGTGTAATAGTGATACATGGCTACGTGTAATAGTGATACATGGCTACGTGTAATAGTGATACATGCTACGTGTAATAGTGATACATGGCTATACGTGTAATAGTGATACATGGCTACGTGTAATAGTGATACATGCTACGGGTAATAGTGATACATGGCTACGTGTAATAGTGATACATGGGCTACGTGTAATAGTGATACTACGTGTAATAGTGATACATGGCTACGTGTAATAGTGATACATAGCTACGTGTAATAGTGAATACACGGCTACTGGTAATAGTGATACTACTGTAATAGTGATACATGGCTACGTGTAATAGTGATACATGGCTACGTGTAATAGTGATACATAGCTACGTGTAATAGTGATACACGCTACGGTAATAGTGATACTACGTGTAATAGTGATACATGGCTACGTGTAATAGCGATACATGGCTGCGTGTAATAGTGATGCATGGCTACGTATAATAGTGATACATGGCTACGTGTAATAGTGACACATGGCTACGTGTAATAGTGATACATGGCTACGTGTAATAGTGATACATAGTGTAATAGTGATACATGGCTACGTGTAATAGTGATACATGGCTACGTGTAATAGTGATACATGGCTACGTGTGACATATGGATACTACGTGTAATAGTGATACATGGCTACGTGTAATAGTGATACATGGCTACGTGTAATAGGTATACATGGCTACGTGTAATAGTGATACATGGCTACGTGTAATAGTGATACATGGCTCGTGTAATAGTGATACTACTGTTAATAGTGATACATGGCTACGTGTAATAGTGATAGATGGCTGCGTGTAATAGTGATACATGGCTAGTGTAAATAGTGACAACATGGCTACTGTGTATAGTGACACATGGCTACGTGGTAATAGTGACACATGGCTACGTGTAATAGTGATACATGGCTACGTGTAATAGTGATATATGGCTACGTGTAATAGTGACACATGGCTACGGGTAATAGTGACACATGGCTACGGGTAATAGTGACACATGGCTAACGTGTAAAGTGATACATGGCTACGTGTAATAGTGATACATGGCTACGGTAATAGTGATACATGGCTACGTGTGTAAATAGTGATACATGGCTACGTGTAATAGTGACACATGGCTACGTGTAATAGTGACACATGGCTACGTGTAATAGTGAATACATGGCTACGTGTAATAGTGATATATGGCTACGTGTAATAGTGATACATGGCTACGGGTAATAGTGACACATGCTACGGGTAATAGTGACACATGGCTACGTGTAATAGTGATACATGGCTACGTGTAATAGTGACACATGGCTACGTGTAATAGTGATACATGGCTACATGTAATAGTGATACATTGTTAGATGTAATAGTGATACATGGCTCCGTGTAATAGTGATACATGGCTACGTGTAATAGTGATACATGGCTACGTGTAATAGTGATACATGGCTACGTGTAATAGTGATACATGGCTACGTGTAATAGTGATACATGGCTACGTGTAATAGTGATACATGGCTACGTGTAATAGTGATACATGGCTACGTGTAATAGTGATGCTACGTGTAATAGTGATACATGGCTACTGTGTAATAGTGACACATGGCTACGTGTAATAGTGATACATGCTACGTGTAATAGTGATACTACGTGTAATAGTGATACATGGCTAACGTGTTAATAGTGATACATGGCTACGTGTATAGTGATACTGGCTACGTGTAATAGTGATACTACGTGAATAGTGATACATGGCTACGTGTAATAGTGATACATGGCTACGTGTAATAGTGATACATGGCTACGTGTAATAGTGATACATGGCTACGTGTAATAGTGATATAGGCTACGGGTAATTGTGA